>NC_091318.1:3123034-3228034 GCF_038502225.1 Cherax quadricarinatus
TTTTTGGTAAACAGACCTTTGTTTTCATTACGTTCACTTACACGTTCTACCTTCACGTACACGTTCACGTACACGTTCACGTACACGTTCACGTACACGTTCACTTATAGGTTCACGTACACATTCACGTACATGTACACATACACGTTCACGTACACATTCACGTACATGTTCACTTACACGTTCACGTACACCTTCACGTACACGATCACCTACACGTTCACGTACACGTTCAAGTACACGTTCACGTACACATTCACGTACATGTTCACCTACACGTTCACGTACACGTTCACGTACACGATCACCTACACGTTCACGTACACGTTCACGTACACGATCACCTACACGTTCACGTACACGTTCACGTACACGATCACCTACACGTTCATGTACACGTTCAAGTACACGTTCACGTACACATTCACGTACATGTTCACCTACACGTTCACGTACACGTTCACGTACACGATCACCTACACGTTCACGCACACGTTCACCCACAGGTTAAACATGTGGTTTAAACCAGTGAGCGGATACGTGTGTCTGGCTCCACACAAACGTGTCACTCAAACATTATGATTCGTTTAAATCGTTGATAATTAATCTGAAGTTTCGTGTATGTAGCTTCATTTATTAATGGCTTCACTACATAAATAATGATAACTTACATTCCTATATAAGATAAAGCCATTTTTAATATTAAGATACTAATTATTATTTTTTTTTAATCTTTATAACACTGTCGGTTATCGTGAAGAAACAGTGTGTTGCCCACTAGTGTGTTGCCCACTAGTGTGTTGCCCACTAGTGTGTTGCCCACTAGTGTGTTGCCCACTAGTGTGTTGCCCACTAGTGTGTTGCCCACTAGTGTGTTACCCACTAGTGTGTTGCCCACTAGTGTGTTGCCCACTAGTGTGTTGCCCACTAGTGTGTTGCCCACTAGTGTGTTACCCACTAGTGTGTTGCCCACTAGTGTGTTGCCCACTAGTGTGTTACCCACTAGTGTGTTGCCCACTAGTGTGTTACCCACTAGTGTGTTGCCCACTAGTGTGTTACCCACTAGTGTGTTGCCCACTAGTGTGTTGCCCACTAGTGTGTTGCCCACTAGTGTGTTGCCCACTAGTGTGTTACCCACTAGTGTGTTGCCCACTAGTGTGTTGCCCACTAGTGTGTTGCCAACTAGTGTGTTGCCCACTAGTGTGTTGCACACTAGTGTGTTGCCCACTAGTGTGTTACCCACTAGTGTGTTGCCAACTAGTGTGTTGCTCACTAGTGTGTTGCCCACTAGTGTGTTGCCCACTAGTGTGTTGCCCACTAGTGTGTTGCCCACTAGTGTGTTACCCACTAGTGTGTTGACCACTAGTGTGTTGCCCACTAGTGTGTTGCCCACTAGTGTGTTGCCCACTAGTGTGTTACCCACTAGTGTGTTGCCCACTAGTGTGTTGCCAACTAGTGTGTTGCCCACTAGTGTGTTGCCCACTAGTGTGTTGCCAACTAGTGTGTTGTCCACTAGTGTTTTGCCCACTAGTGTGTTGCCCACTAGTGTGTTGCCAACTAGTGTGTTGCCCACTAGTGTGTTGCCCACTAGTGTGTTGCCCACTAGTGTGTTGCCAACTAGTGTGTTGCCCACTAGTGTGTTGCCCACTAGTGTGTTCCCAACTAGTGTGTTGCCCACTAGTGTGTGGCTGGCACCGTCTAGCAGTGTGTTGCCCACTAGTGTGTGGTTGACACCGTCTAGCAGTGTGTTGCCCACTAGTGTGTTGCCCACTAGTGTGTGGCTGACACCGTCTAGCAGTGTGTTGCCCACTAGTGTGTTGCTCACTTGTGTGTTGCCCACTAGTGTGTGGCTGACACCGTCTAGCAGTGTGTTGCCCACTAGTGTGTTGCCCACTAGTGTGTTGCCCACTAGTGTGTGGCTGACACCGTCTAGCAGTGTGTTGCCCACTAGTGTGTTGCTCACTTGTGTGTTGCCCACTAGTGTGTGGCTGACACCGTCTAGCAGTGTGTTGCCCACTAGTGTGTTGCTCACTTGTGTGTTGCCCACTAGTGTGTGGCTGACACCGTCTAGCAGTGTGTTGCCCACTAGTGTGTTGCTCACTAGTGTGTGGCTGACACCGTCTAGCAGTGTGTTGCCCACTAGTGTGTGGCTGACACCGTCTAGCAGTGTGTTGCCCACTAGTGTGTGGCTGACACCGTCTAGCAGTGTGTTGCCCACTAGTGTGTGGCTGACACCGTCTAGCAGTGTGTTGCCCACTAGTGTGTGGCTGACACCGTCTAGCAGTGTGTTGCCCACTAGTGTGTGGCTGACACCGTCTAACAGTGTGTTGCCCACTATTGTGTGGATGACACCGTCTAGCAGTGTGTTGCCCATTAGTGTGTGGCTGACCACCGTCTAGCAGTGTGTTGCCCACTAGTGTGTGGCTGACACCGTCTAGCAGTGTGTTGCCCACTAGTGTGTGGCTGACACCGTCTAACAGTGTGTTGCCCACTAGTGTGTGGCTGACACCGTCTAGCAGTGTGTTGCCCACTAGTGTGTGGATGACCACCATCTAGCAGTGTGTTGCCCACTAGTGTGTGGCTGACACCGTCTAGCAGTGTGTTGCCCACTAGTGTGTGGCTGACCACCATCTAGCAGTGTGTTGCCCACTAGTGTGTGGCTGACACCGTCTAGCAGTGTGTTGCCCACTAGTGTGTGGCTGACCACCATCTAGCAGTGTGTTGCCCACTAGTGTGTGGCTGACCACCATCTAGCAGTGTGTTGCCCACTAGTGTGTGGCTGACCTCCATCTAGCAGTGTGTTGCCCACTAGTGTGTGGATGACCACCATCTAGCAGTGTGTTGCCCACTAGTGTGTGGCTGACACCGTCTAACAGTGTGTTGCCCACTAGTGTGTGGCTGACCACCGTCTAGCAATGTGTTGCCCACTGGTGTGTGGCTGACCACCATCTAGCAGTGTGTTGCCCACTAGTGTGTGGCTGACACCGTCTAGCAGTGTGTTTCCCACTAGTGTGTGGCTGACACCGTCTAGCAGTGTGTTGCCCACTAGTTTGCGGCTGACCACCATCTGGCAGTGTGTTGCCCACTGTGTGTGGCTGACACCATCTAACAGTGTGTTGCCCACTAGTGTGTGGCTGACCACCATCTAGCAGTGTGTTGCCCACTAGTGTGTGGCTGACCACCATCTAGCAGTGTGTTGCCCACTAGTGTGTGGCTGACACCATCTAGCAGTGTGTTTCCCACTAGTGTGTGGCTGACACCGTCTAGCAGTGTGTTGCCCACTAGTTTGCGGCTGACCACCATCTGGCAGTGTGTTGCCCACTGGTGTGTGGCTGACACCATCTAGCAGTGTGTTGCCCACTAGTGTGTGGCTGACACCGTCTAGCAGTGTGTTGCCCACTAGTGTGTGGTTGACACCTTCTAGCAGTGTGTTGCCCACCAGTGTGTGGCTGACACTGTCTAGCAGTTTGTTGCTCACTAGTGTGTGGCTGACTACCATCTAGCAGTGTGTTGCCCACTAGTGTGTGGCTGACACCGTCCAGCAGTGTGTTGCCCACTAGTGTGTGGCTAACACCGTCTAGCAGTGTGTTGCCCACTAGTGTGTGGCTGACACAATCTAACAGTGTGTTGCCCACTAGTGTGTGGCTGACAGCGTCTAGCAGTGTGTTGCCCACTAGTGTGTGGCTGACACCATCTAACAGTGTGTTGCCCACTAGTGTGTGGCTTACACCATCTAGCAGTGTGTTGCCCACTAATGTATGGCTGACACCGTCTAGCAGTTTGTTGCTCACTAGTGTGTGGCTGACCACCATCTAGCAGTGTGTTGCCCACTAGTGTGTGGCTGACTACCATCTAGCAGTGTGTTGCCCACTAGTGTGTGACTGACCACCATCTAGCAGTGTGTTGCCCACTAGTGTGTGGCTGACCACCATCTAGCAGTGTGTTGCCCACTAGTGTGTGGCTGACTACCATCTAGCAGTGTGTTGCCCACTAGTGTGTGGCTGACCACCATCTAGCAGTGTGTTGCCCACTAGTGTGTGGCTGACCACCATCTAGCAGTGTGTTGCCCACTAGTGTGTGGCTGACCACCATCTAGCAGTGTGTTGCCCACTAGTGTGTGGCTGACTACCATCTAGCAGTGTGTTGCCCACTAGTGTGTGGCTGACCACCATCTAGCAGTGTGTTGCCCACTAGTGTGTGGCTGACTTCCATCTAGCAGTGTGTTGCCCACTAGTGTGTGGCTGGCCACCATCTAGCCAGGTTATTGCAAACTCTCAATATACATTAAAGGCGGCTTTGATGAAATGATTAATTTCTTGAAATAGATAAGATGGAAGGATGAGTTCACCCTAAAATTAGGCAAGGAATTTAAAAGTTAAATAAAGGTGGAAAACGTAAACAAGATAATTCTATAGAAAGTTTATTGTGGCAGGTACTGTACTGTTGCTACTTCCATGATCATGTAGCGACTGGACAACTCACGACACAGCGAGGAAGTAGTGAGGTGTGCCTTCACAAAGTTGACGTACAGTGGTATCGTTAACGTAGTTATACATCATCACTAAACGTGAACTCGTTCTCTGTGATGTCAGTCGACCCAGGACAACGGAGATGACGACAGTAGAGTTCAGTACTCGGCTAGAAACAAACATTCTGTGTAACAATAAATGACCTGTAGATATACTACATTTTTATCCAAAATATAATGATGTTTTCCAGGCCAGAGTCTTGGGGAGCGACAAAAAGGTACAAGACTAACAGTAGGAGCCAAACGAGAAACAACGACAACCCATGATTCAATAAACAGTACAAACAATGAAGAAAGAAAACCAGAAAGAAATTATAAAAAAGAAGAAACTGTGTAAGAACAGAGACAAACGAGGAGGGCAAGAAACAAATATATCAAAACAAGCAAGGCTGCAGAAAAAACAAGATGAAATGATGTATCTGCGAATCCAAAATAAAAGCCAATGTATTAATTCTGATGTGGGAAGGAAGGTGACCTCTGCAAGTGGCCTGCGAGGTCACCGGACCTAAGTGTTTGTGACTTCTTTCTTTGTGGGTACGTGAAGAGCACAGTTTACGTACCACCACTGCCTACAACCCTGGAGAAGTTGAAAATTTCGATCACTGAAGCAGTTCGCATGATAACTGCAGATATACCGCAGAGTGTCTGGACCCAACTATCGCATCGATGTTTGCCGAGCAGCCAGAGGAGCGCACACTGAGTGCCTTCATGCTACTCTATACCACATGAAACTGAATGAAATCCTGCATCTGAAGCTACTAACTGTGAAAGATTATCACAATAAAGTTACATGTTACACCTGTTTGAAATCAGGGAGTGTTTTTGTGGCCACGCTGTATGTACACAAGTTCCTTTACCAGAACATGAAAGAAACTGACAGGAACAAAACAAACAAACGTTGAAAGCATTGTAGAGGAGATAGATGAAATGCTAATAGTGTTGGACATACATCACTATGGACACTGAGAAAAGGTGTTGCTTTACTGAGCAAACAACTAACAGAAATATACAACAAATTATCTGACGAAGGTTAACAATCAGACACCCAATGCTAGATTTGTTTTGTTCACTGCTCGACCAGAGAGAGGTATCTCTGTACCACATAACTCCAGCCTTCTGTACCATAATGTAGTCAAAGAAGCATAGTAGCTGTACCTCAGAGCCCTCAAAATAAGTACTAGCTATAACTGAACCATCGAAAGAAGTACAGGAGCAAGTAATCAATACTTGCATAAGACCCGGCATCATCAACTCTACACTCAAGAAGCTTAACACGTATGACATACTAGCATCAAAAATGCCCTGGAGCTATACAACAACAAATTCAAAAAGCACAGCCGTAAATCATTCTTAAGAGGCTCGAGAACAGGATACGTAATGGAAAAAGATATGCACACGATGGTAAAAACACAATGTTGTAATATACAACCTTTGTTGACAACGTATCTCTTTGTCAGTGGTCTTCTTCTGTTCGTGACCTGGTAAAGCCCACTGTATGGACGAGACCTGGTAAAGCCCACTGTATGGACGAGACCTGGTAAAGCCCACTGTATGAACGAGACCTGGTAAAGCCCACTGTATGGACGAGACCTGGTAAAGCCCACTGTATGAACGAGACCTGGTAAAGCCCACTGAATGAATGGGCCTGGTAAAGCTCACTGAATGGACGAGAGCTGGTAAAGCTCACTGTATGGACGAGAATTGATAAAGCTCACTGTATGGACGAGACCTGGTAAAACCCACTGCATGGACGAGACCTGGTAAAGCCCACTGTATGGACGAGACCTGGCAAAGCCCACTGTATGGACGAGACCTGGTAAAGCCCACTGTATGGATGGGTCTGGCAAAGCCCACTGTATGGACGAGACCTGGTAAAACCCACTGTATGGACGAGACCTAGTAAAGCTCGCTGTATGAACGAGACCTGGTAAAGCTCACTGTATGAACGAGACCTGGTAAAGCTCACTGTATGGACGAGACCTGGTAAAGCTCACTGTATGAACGAAACCTGGTAAAGCTCACTGTATGAACGAGACTTGGTAAAGCTCACTGTTTGAACGAGACCTGGTAAAGCTCACTGTATGAACTAGACCTGGTAAAGCCCAGTGTATGGACGGGCCTGGTAAAGCTCACTGTATGGACGAGACCTGGTAAAGCTCACTGTATGGACGAGACCTGGTAAAGCTCACTGTATGAACTAGAAAAGTAAAGCCCAGTGTATGGACGGGCCTGGTAAAGCTCACTGTATGGACGAGACCTAGTAAAGCCCACTGTATGGGCGGGCCTGGTAAAGCTCACTGTATGGACGAGACCTGGTAAAGCTCACTGTATGAACGAGACCTGGTAAAGCTCACTGTATGGATGGGCCTGGTAAAGCTCACTGTATGAACGAGACCTGGTAAAGCTCACTGTATGAACGAGACCTGGTAAAGCTCACTGTATGGACGAGACTTGGTAAAGCTCACTGTATGGACGAGACCTGGTAAAGCTCACTGTATGAACGAGACCTGGTAAAGATGACTGTATGAACGAGACCTGGTAAAGCTCACTGTATGAACGAGACCTGGTAAAGCTCACTGTATGAACGAGACCTGGTAAAGCTCACTGTATGAACGAGACCTGGTAAAGCTCACTGTATGAACGAGACCTGGTAAAGCTCACTGTATGGACGAGACCTGGTAAAGCTCACTGTATGAACGAGACCTGGTAAAGGTGACTGTATGAACGAGACCTGGTAAAGCTCACTGTATGAACGAGACCTGGTAAAGCTCACTGTATGAACGAGACCTAGTAAAGCTCACTGTATGAACGAGACCTGGTAAAGCTCACTGTATGAACTAGACCTCGTAAAGCTCACTGCATGGACGAGACCTGGTAAAGCTCACTTTACGAACGAGACCTGGTAAAGCTCACTGTATGGACGAGACCTGGTAAAGCTCACTGCATGGACGAGACCTGGAAAAGCTCACTGTATGAACGAGACCTGGTAAAGTTCACTGTATGGACAAGACCTGGTAAAGCTCACTGTATGAACGAGACCTGGTAAAGCTCACTGTATGAACGAAACCTGGTAAAGCTCACTGTATGAACGAGACCTGGTAAGGCCCACTGTATGGAAGGGCCTGGTAAAGCTCACTATTTGAACGAGACCTGGTAAAGCTCACTGTATGAACGAGACCTGGTAAAGCTCACTGTATGGACGAGACCTGGTAAAGCTCACTGTATGAACGAGACCTAGTAAAGCTCACTGTATGAACGAGACCTGGTAAAGCTCACTGTATGAACGAGACCTAGTAAAGCTCACTGTATGAACGAGACCTGGTAAAGCTCACTGTATGAACGAGACCTAGTAAAGCTCACTGTATGAACGAGACCTGGTAAAGCTCACTGTATGAACGAGACCTGGTAAAGCTCACTGTATGAACGAGACTGGTAAAGCTCACTGTATGAACGAGACCTGGTAAAGCCCACTGTGTGGACGGGCCTGGTAAAGCTCACTGTATGAACGAGACCTGGTAAAGCTCACTGTATGAACGAAACCTGGTAAAGCTCACTGTATGAACGAGAAATGGTAAGGCCCACTGTATGGACGAGACCTGGTAAAGCTCACTGTATGAACGAGACCTGGTAAAACTCACTGTATGAACGAGACCTAGTAAAGCTCACTGTATGAACGAGACCTAGTAAAGCTCACTGTATGAACGAGACCTGGTAAAGCTCACTGTATGGACGAGACCTGGCAAAGCTCGCTGTATGAACGAGACCTGTTAAAGCTCACTGTATGAACGAGACCTGGTAAAGCTCACTGTATGAACGAGACCTAGTAAAGCTCACTGTATGAACGAGACCTGGTAAAGCTCACTGTATGAACGAGACCTAGTAAAGCTCACTGTATGAACGAGACCTGGTAAAACTCACTGTATGAACGAGACCTGGTAAAGCTCACTGTATGAACGAGACTGGTAAAGCTCACTGTATGAACGAGACCTGGTAAAGCCCACTGTGTGGACGGGCCTGGTAAAGCTCACTGTATGAACGAGACCTGGTAAAGCTCACTGTATGAACGAGACCTGGTAAGGCTCACTGTATGAACGAGACCTGGTAAAGCTCACTGTATGAACGAGACCTGGTAAAGCTCACTGTATGAACGAGACCTGGTAAAGCCCACTGTATGGAAGGGCCTGGTAAAGCTCACTATTTGAACGATACCTGGTAAAGCTCACTGTATGAACGAGACCTGGTAAAGCTCACTGTATGGACGAGACCTGGTAAAGCTCACTGTATGAACGAGACCTGGTAAAGCCCAGTGTATGGACGGGCCTGGTAAAGCTCACTGTATGGACGAGACCTAGTAAAGCTCACTGTATGGACGGGCCTGGTAAAGCTCACTGTATGGACTAGACCTGGTAAAGCCCACTGTATAGGCGGGCCTGGTAAAGCTCACTGTATGGACGAGACCTGGTAAAGCTCACTGTATGGACGAGACCTGGTAAAGCTCACTGTATGAACGAGACCTGGTAAAGCCCAGTGTATGGACGGGCCTGGTAAAGCTCACTGTATGGACGAGACCTAGTAAAGCTCACTGTATGGACGGGCCTGGTAAAGCTCACTGTATGGACGAGACCTGGTAAAGCCCACTGTATGGGCAGGCCTGGTAAAGCTCACTGTATGGACGAGACCTGGTAAAGCTCGCTGTATGAACGAGACCTGGTAAAGCTCACTGTATGAACGAGACCTGGTAAAGCTCACTGTATGAACGAGACCTGTTAAAGCTCACTGTATGAACGAGACCTGGTAAAGCTCACTGTATGAGCGAGACCTAGTAAAGCTCACTGTATGAACGAGACCTGGTAAAGCTCACTGTATGAACGAGACCTAGTAAAGCTCACTGTATGAACGAGACCTGGTAAAGCTCACTGTATGAACGAGACCTGGTAAAGCCCACTGTATGGACGGGCCTGGTAAAGCTCACTGTATGAACGAGACCTGGTAAAGCTCACTGTATGAACGAGACCTGGTAAAGCTCACTGTATGGACGAGACCTGATAAAGCTCACTGTATGAACGAGACCTGGTAAAGCCCAGTGTATGGACGGGCCTGGTAAAGCTCACTGTATGAACGAGACCTGGTAAAGCTCACTGTATGAACGAGACCTGGTAAAGCTCACTGTATGAACGAAACCTAGTGAAGCTCACTGTATGGACGGGCCTGGTAAAGCTCACTGTATGGACGAGACCTGGTAAAGCTCACTGTATGAACGAGACCTGGTAAAGCTCACTGTATGAACGAGACCTGGTAAAGCTCACTGTATGAACGAGAACTGGTAAAGCTCACTGTATGAACGAGACCTGGTAAAGCTCACTGTATGAACGAGACCTGGTAAAGCTTACTATGAACGAGACCTGGTAAAGCCCACTGTATGGACGAGACCTGGTAAAGCTCACTGTATGAACGAGACCTGGTAAAGCCCAGTGTATGGACGGGCCTGGTAAAGCTCACTGTATGGACGAGACCTGGTAAAGCTCACTGTATGAACAAGACCTGGTAAAACTCACTGTATGGACGAGACCTGGTAAAGCTCACTGTATGAACGAGACCTGGTAAAGCCCAGTGTATGGACGGGCCTGGTAAAGCTCACTGTATGGACGAGACCTAGTAAAGCTCACTGTATGGACGGGCCTGGTAAAGCTCACTGTATGGACGAGACCTGGTAAAGCCCACTGTATGGGCGGGCCTGGTAAAGCTCACTGTATGGACGAGACCTGGTAAAGCTCGCTGTATGAACGAGACCTGGTAAAGCTCACTGTATGAACGAGACCTGGTAAAGCTCACTGTATGAACGAGACCTGTTAAAGCTCACTGTATGAACGAGACCTAGTAAAGCTCACTGTATGAACGAGACCTGGTAAAGCTCACTGTATGAACGAGACCTAGTAAAGCTCACTGTATGAACGAGACCTGGTAAAGCTCACTGTATGAACGAGATCTGGTAAAGCTCACTGTATGAACGAGACCTGGTAAAGCTCACTGTATGAACGAGACCTGGTAAAGCCCACTGTATGGACGGGCCTGGTAAAGCTCACTGTATGAACGAGACCTGGTAAAGCTCACTGTATGAACGAGACCTGGTAAAGCTCACTGTATGAACGAGACCTGTTAAAGCTCACTGTATGAACGAGACCTAGTAAAGCTCACTGTATGAACGAGACCTGGTAAAGCTCACTGCATGAACGAGACCTAGTAAAGCTCACTGTATGAACGAGACCTGGTAAAGCCCACTGTATGGACGGGCCTGGTAAAGCTCACTGTATGAACGAGACCTGGTAAAGCTCACTGTATGAACGAGACCTGGTAAAGCTCACTGTATGAACGAGACCTGGTAAAGCTCACTGTATGAACGAGACCTGGTAAAGCTCACTGTATGAACGAGACCTGGTAAAGCTCACTGTATGAACTAGACCTGGTAAAGCTCACTATATGGACGAGATCTGGTAAAGCTCACTGTATGAACGAGACCTGGTAAAGCTCACTGTATGGACGAGACCTGATAAAGCTCACTGTATGAACGAGACCTGGTAAAGCCCAGTGTATGGACGAGACCTAGTAAAGCTCACTGTATGGACGGGCCTGGTAAAGCTCACTGTATGGACGAGACCTGGTAAAGCCCACTGTATGGACGAGACCTGGTAAAGCTCACTGTATGAACGAGACCTGGTAAAGCTCACTGTATGAACGAGACCTGGTAAAGCTCACTGTATGAACGAGACCTGGTAAAGCTCACTGTATGAACGAGACCTGGTAAAGCTCACTGTATGAACGAGACCTGGTAAAGCTCACTATGAACGAGACCTGGTAAAGCCCACTGTATGGACGAGACCTGGTAAATCTCACTGTATGAACGAGACCTGGTAAAGCTCACTATGAACGAGACCTGGTAAAGCCCACTGTATGGACGAGACCTGGTAAAGCTCACTGTATGAACGAGACCTGGTAAAGCTCACTTTATGGACGAGACGTTACTGTTATGCAAAATGTGGGATAGCTGGGGGCTCGAGCCTGGTCTAAGGGCAAAGGTAAAAGTTACACACATCTCAAGCCCAAACCGGCCACCCACGGCTATCCCAGTGAAAACAGAAATCGCTAAACTTGTATGTGTACTTAAAGGGGTTGGGTAACAGAGGGTTAGGCAAAAATCCCTATTAGGAAAATATATCTATTTAGTCACCATAACATAACATAACAGAAACAACTTAATCCTAAACGCCCAAACGAGGGTACAAAAACAACAGCTGGCTTGAGGTCCAGCCGCCATAACACCTATGCCTCGTCAGTGCCAGGCCCACTCTACTCCCAACCTCATTTCTTATTTCCTCACTCCTCCCACAGCACCCTGACCATGTCAGAGCCTGGGTGAACATACAGGTAAGCCATATGAGAGCCTATGGCTTGAGTTGGATAAACAAAATGAGTGCACAACTACAAACTTATCTTAAATACACAACATCTCCGACGCCAGCCTCTACACACCATGCTAACGTCACGTGACTCCCCCAAACTACGCTTACTCGGCATACCCAAACATCCTTGGAAAATAAATCATTAACAGAATTTCTTTATAATTACAGTTAGAGTACTTTACAGTACCCCCAAATGCACATTATCAATTATAAAATTATTCTTTACAACTATAATATTCATATTATTATGGCACACTTCTCCACTATATGTACATTACGATGTCATGCAGAACCCTGCATAACAGTTACCAATACAAGATTCCATATAACTGCATTTATGGGATTTTACTATTATCAGGAGCCAAAACTCAGCCTAATGAAACACTGTATCCCCCATCACCAGCCCTCTGTATCCCCCAACACCAGCCCTCTGTATCCAGCAACACTAGCCTTCTGTATCCTCCAACACCAGCCCTCTGTATTCCCCAACACCAGCCCTCTGAATCCTCCAACACCAGCCCTCTGTATCCTCCAACACCAGCCCTCTGTATCCTCTAACACCAGCCCTCTGTATCCTCCAACACCAGCCCTCTGTAACCTTCCAACACCAGCCCTCTGTATCCTCCAACACAAGCCCTCTGTATCCTCCAACACCAGCCCTCTGCATCCTCCAACACCAGCCCTCTGTATCCCCCAACACTAGTCTTCTGTATCCCCAACACCAGCCCTTTGTATCCCCCAACACTAGCCTTCTGTATCCCCCAACACTAGCCCTCTGTATCCCCCAACACTAGCCTGCTGTATCCCCCAACACCAGCCCTCTGTATCCTCCAACACCAGCCCTCTGTATCCTCCAACACTAGTCCTCTGTATCCTCTAACACTAATCCTCTGTATCCTTCAACACTAGTCCTTTGTATCCTTCAACACCAGTCCTCTGTATCCTTCAACACCAGCCCTCTGTATCCTTCAATACCAGTCCTCTGTATCCTCCAACACCAGCCCTCTGTATCCTTCAACACCAGTCCTCTGTATCCTCCAACACCAGCCCTCTGTATCCCCGAACACTAGTCTTCTGTATCCCCAACACCAGCCCTTTGTATCCCCCAACACTAGCCTTCTGTATCCCCCAACACTAGCCCTCTGTATCCCCCAACACTAGCCTGCTATATCCCCCAACACCAGCCCTCTGTATCCTCCAACACCAGCCCTCTGTATCCTCCAACACCAGCCCTCTGTATCCTCCAACACTAGTCCTCTGTATCCTCTAACACTAGTCCTCTGTATCCTTCAACACTAGTCCTTTGTATCCTTCAACACCAGTCCTCTGTATCCTTCAACACCAGCCCTCTGTATCCTTCAATACCAGTCCTCTGTATCCTCCAACACCAGCCCTCTGTATCCTCCAACACTAGTCCTCTGTATCCTCTAACATCAGTCCTCTGTATCCTTCAACACCAGTCCTCTGTATCCTTCAACACCAGCCCTCTGTATCCTTCAACACTAGTCCTCTGTATCCTCTAACATCAGTCCTCTGTATCCTCCTACACTAGTCCTCTATATCCTCTAACATCAATCCTCTGTATCCTTCAACACCAGCCCTCTGTATCCTCTAACATCAATCCTCTGTATCATTCAACACTAGTCCTCTGTATCCTCTAACATCAGTCCTCTGTATCCTTCAACACCAGCCCTCTGTATCCTCCAACACTAGTCCTCTGTATCCTCTAACACCAGCCCTCTGTATCCTCCAACACTAGTCCTCTATATCCACTAACATCAGTCCTCTGTATCCTCCAACACTAGTCCTCTGTATCCTCTAACATCAGTCCTCTGTATCCTCTAACATCAGTCTTCTGTATCCTTCAACACCAGCCCTCTGTATCCTCTATCATCAGTCCTCTGTATCCTTCAACACCAGTCCTCTGTATCCTTCAACACCAGCCCTCTGTATCCTTCAACACCAGACTTCTGTATCCTTCAACACCAGCTCTCTGTATCCTCCAACACTAGTCCTCTGTATCCTCTAACATCAGTCCTCTGTATCCTTCAACACCAGCTCTCTGTATCCTCCAACACTAGTCCTCTGTATCCTCTAACATCAGTCCTCTGTATCCTCCAACACTAGTCCTCTGTATCCTCTAACATCAGTCCTCTGTATCCTTCAACACTAGTCCTCTGTATCCGCTAACATCAGTCCTCTGTATCCTTCAACACCAGCCCTCTGTATCCTCCAACACTAGTCCTCTGTATCCTCTAACATCAGTCCTCTGTATCCTCCAACACTAGTCCTCTGTATCCTCAAACATCAGTCCTCTGTATCCTTCAACACCAGCCCTCTGTATCCTCTATCATCAGTCCTTTGTATCCTCCAACACTAGTCCTCTGTATCCTCTAACATCAGTCCTCTGTATCCTCTAACATCAGTCTTCTGTATCCTTCAACGCTAGTCCTCTGTATCCTCAAACATCAGTCCTCTGTATCCTCTAACATCAGTCTTCTGTATCCTTCAACACTAGTCCTCTGTATCCTCTAACATCAGTCCTCTGTATCCTCCAACACTAGTCCTCTGTATCCTCTAACATCAGTCCTCTGTATCCTTCAACACTAGTCCTCTGTATCCGCTAACATCAGTCCTCTGTATCCTTCAACACCAGCCCTCTGTATCCTCCAACACCAGTCCTCTGTATCCTCCAACACCAGTCCTCTGTATCCTCCAACACTAGTCCTCTGTATCCGCTAACATCAGTCCTCTGTATCCTTCAACACCAGCCCTCTGTATCCTCCAACACCAGTCCTCTGTATCCTCCAACACCAGTCCTCTGTATCCTCCAACACTAGTCCTCTGTATCCTCTAACATCAGTCTTCTGTATCCTTCAACACTAGTCCTCTGTATCCTCTAACATCAGTCCTCTGTATCCTCCAACACCAGTCCTCTGTATCCTCCAACACCAGTCCTCTGTATCCTCCAACACCAGTCCTCTGTATCCTCCAACACTAGTCCTCTGTATCCTCTAACATCAGTCCTCTGTATCCTTCAACACTAGTCCTCTGTATCCGCTAACATCAGTCCTCTGTATCCTTCAACACCAGCCCTCTGTATCCTCCAACACCAGTCCTCTGTATCCTCCAACACCAGTCCTCTGTATCCTCCAACACCAGTCCTCTGTATCCTCCAACACTAGTCCTCTGTATCCTCTAACATCAGTCCTCTGTATCCTTCAACACTAGTCCTCTGTATCCGCTAACATCAGTCCTCTGTATCCTTCAACACCAGCCCTCTGTATCCTCCAACACCAGTCCTCTGTATCCTCCAACACCAGTCCTCTGTATCCTCCAACACTAGTCCTCTGTATCCTCTAACATCAGTCCTCTGTATCCTTCAACACTAACTCACTGTATTTCAATACACGCAACAATACCTTGGGGGATTACATGGCTCGACCCTCCCAAGTATTTCGGAAAAATAAGCAGTCACTAGCACATTTTATTCACAAAAATGTCCTAGACTTCGCTTGCCTCTCTGTTTTTATACCAGTGTGCAAAAACTACCTGCGAGGGTCAGCAAGTCGGGCACACTGTGTAAGAAATACATGTGAGAATCAACAATGGTTCTCATAGTGTAAAAGATACCCAGGAGAGAAGCAAGTGCGTCACGTAGATAGGAAATGCCCTTGAGATTGAACAGAGCGAAAGAACTACCTGTGAGAGGCAAAAAAAAGTAGGCATAGAGTGTAAGAACTACCTCTTAAATAAAGAAATTGCGCCACTTTCTGTAACTACCTGCGAGTGTCAACTGGGTGACAGTGGTGTAAGATTTACCTGTGAGAGTCAACATGTAGGCCACACAGTGTAAGAACTACCTGTGATGGGTCAATAAGTGGGCCACACAGTGTAAGAACTACCTGTGATGGGTCAATAAGTCGGCTACTCAGTGTAAGAACTACCTGTGATGGGTCAATAAGTCGGCTACTCAGTGTAAGAACTACCTGTGATGGGTCAATAAGTCAGTCACACAGTGTAAGAATTACCTTTGATGGGTCTCCAAGTAGTCACACGGTGAAAAAACTATCTGTTAGTTACAACAAGTTGATAACATATTGTGAGAACTTCCTACAGGAGTCAACATTTGGGCCACACACAGTGTAAGAAGCACGTTTGAGATCATAAAGTTGACTGCACAGTGTAAGAACTACGAATGAGGGTCCATAAGTAGTCCACACAGTGTAAGAACTACCTGTGAGGGTCAACAATTCGACTACACAGTGTAAGAACTACCTGTGAGGTTCAACAAGTCGACCACACAGTGTAAGAACTACCTGTGAGGGCCAAAAAATTGATCACACAGTGTAGGAACTACCTGTGAAGGTCAACAAGTCGGCCAAACAGTGTAAGAACTACCTGTGAGGGTCAACAAGTCGGCCACACAGTGTAAAAACTACCTGTGAGAGGTCAACAAGTCGGCCACACAGTGTAAGAACTACCTGTGAGGGTCAAAAAATTTACCACACAGTGTAAGAACTACCTGTGAAGGTCAACAAGTCGGTCACACAGTGTAAGAACTACCTGTGAGGGTCAACAAGTCGGCCACTCAGTGTAAGAACTACCTGTGAGGGTCAACAATTCGGTCACACAGTGTAAGAACTACCTGTGAGGGTCAACAAGTCGACCACACAGTGTAAGAACTACCTGTGAGGGTCAACAAGTCGGTCACACAGTTTAAAAACTACCTGTGAGGGTCAACAAGTCGGTCACACAGTGTAAGAGCTACCTGTGAGGGTCAACAAGTCGACCACACAGTGTAAGAACTGCCTGTGAAGGTCAACAAGTCGGTCACACAGTGTAAGAACTACCTGTGAGGGTCAACAAGTCGACCACACAGTGTAAGAACTACCTGTGAGGGTCAACAAGTCGGCCACACAGTGTAAGAACTACCTGTGAGGGTCAACAAGTCGGCCACACAGTGTAAGAACTACCTGTGAGGGTCAAAAAATTGACCACACAGTGTAAGAACTTCCTGTGAAGGTCAACAAGTCGGCCACACAGTGTAAGAACTACGTGTGAGGGTCAACAAGTCGGTCACACAGTGTAAGAACTACGTGTGAGGGTCAACAAGTCGGTCACACAGTGTAAGAACTACGTGTGAGAGTCAACAAATCGGTCACACAGTGTAAGAACTACCTGTGAGGGTCAACAAGTCGGTCACACAGTGTAACAGCTACCTGTGAGGGTCAACAAGTCGGTCACACACTGTAAGAACTACCTGTGAGGGTCAACAAGTCGGTCACACAGTGTAAGAACTACATGTGAGGGTCAACAAGTCGGTCACACAGTGTAAGAACTACCTGTGAAGGTCAACAAGTCGGTCACACAGTGTAAGAACTACCTGTGAGGGTCAACAAGTCGACCATACAGTGTAAGAACTATCTGTGAGGGTCAACAAGTCGGTCACACACTGTAAGAACTACCTGTGAACGTCAACAAGTCGGTCACACAGTGTAAGAACTACATGTGAGGGTCAACAAGTCGGTCACACAGTGTAAGAACTACCTGTTAAGGTCAACAAGTCGGTCACACAGTGTAAGAACTACCTGTGAGGGTCAACAAGTCGGTCATACAGTGTAAGAACAACGTGTGAGGGTCAACAAGTCGGTCACACAGTGTAAGAACTACTTGTGAGGGTCAACAAGTCGGTCACACAGTGTAAGAACTACATGTGAGGGTCAACAAGTCGGTCACACAGTGTAAGAACTACCTGTGAAGGTCAACAAGTCGGTCACACAGTGTAAGAACTACCTGTGAGGGTCAACAAGTCGGTCACACACTGTAAGAACTGCATGTGAGGGTCAACAAGTCGGCCACACAGTGTAAGAACTACCTGTGAGGGTCAACAAGTCGGTCACACAGTGTAAGAACTACGTGTGAGGGTCAACAAGTCGGTCACACAGTGTAAGAACTACATGTGAGGGTCAACAAGTCGGTCACACAGTGTAAGAACTACATGTGAGGGTCAACAAGTCGGTCACACAGTGTAAGAACTACATGTGAGGGTCAACAAGTCGGTCACACAGTGTAAGAACTACTTGTGAGGGTCAACAAGTCGGTCACACAGTGTAAGAACTACCTGTGAAGGTCAACAAGTCGGTCACACAGTGTAAGAACTACCTGTGAGGGTCAACAAGTCGGTCACACAGTGTAAGAACTGCATGTGAGGGTCAACAAGTCGGTCACACAGTGTAAGAACTACATGTGAGGGTCAACAAGTCGGTCACACAGTGTAAGAACTACATGTGAGGGTCAACAAGTCGGTCACACAGTGTAAGAACTACATGTGAGGGTCAACAAGTCGGTCACACAGTGTAAGAACTACATGTGAGGGTCAACAAGTCGGCCACACAGTGTAATGAGCGTCTCTCACGACGGTGAAAATCATTATTTTTGGTAAGTTTGAGTTTTAGAGTTTTGGTGCTTTAATTAAATCGCTAATTAGTGCTGGAGAAAATTATTTGTTGCCTGAGGTAATTAATGGAAGAACCGGGTGAAAAATAGGGACGAAACATTTTGAAATTTAGTAATAACTGAGCCGTTCTTCTAGCCTCCTTTCTCATAGAGCTCTATTGAGCTTCCTTTCTTATAGTGATCTATTGGGCTTCCTTGCTTGCAGCGCTCTGTTGAGTCCCTCTCCTTCTAGTGTTCTAGTGAGCCCCCTTGCATACAGCATTCTACTGAGCCCCTTGTTTGTAGTGCACTACTGAGTCCCATTGCTTGCAGTGCTTGTAGGGATCTGGTGTTCCACAGTGCTTATTGTGCTTTTGTGAGCCCTCTTATTAACAATGAGACCCGTTGTTCTTAGTGTTCTAGTGCTCTAGTGAGCTCAATTGCTTATATTGCTCTAGTGAACCTTCTTTCTTTTTGTGTTCTAGTGAGCCGTCTTGCTTGTGGTGTTCTAGTGAGCCCCTATGCGTGCGGTGTTCTAGTGAGCCCCTTGCGTGTGGTGTTCTAGCGAGCCCCATTGTGCGTGGTGTCCTAGTGAGCCCCATAGTGTGTGGTGTCCTAGTGAGCCCTCTTGCGTATGGTGTTCTAGCGAGCCCCATTGTGTGTGGCGTTCTAGTGAGCTCTCTTGCTTGTGGCGTTCTAGTGAACCCCCATGCGTGCGGTGTCCTAGTGAGCCCTCTTGCTTGTGGTGTCCTAGTGAGCCCCTTGCGTGTGGTGTTCTAGCGAGCCCCATTGTGTGTGGTGTCCTAGTGAGCCCCATTGTGTGTGGTGTCCTAGTGAGCCCTCTTGCGTGTGGTGTTCTAGTGAGCCCTCTAGCTTGTGGTGTCACTTATAGCGCTCAAGAGAGCCTCTTGCTTATAGTATTCTAGTGAGCCATTAGCTTATTGTGATATAGTGAGCCCACTATTTGGTGTGAAATAATGATCTCAGTGCTCATTATGTTGCAGTGAGCCTTTTTCTTGTTGTCTTATAACGAGCTCTTTGCTTACCGCGTTCTAATGAGCACGTAACTTAATAATTTACAGTAAGTCCCTTGCTCATAATGTGCCACTGTACTCTGCTATAGTGTTCTAGTGAGCCCCACAATTATAGTGTTAAAGTGAGCCCCTTGCTTATAATGTTAAAGTGACCCCTTGTTTATAGTGAACCCTTTCATTATATGGCTTTGATGATGATATATATATATCATATATATATATATATGTCATATATATATCATATATATATATATGTCATATATATATCATATATATATATATATATGTCATATATATATCATATATATATATATATATGTCATATATATATCATATATATATATATCATCTGAGGTCTGGTTCGGTGAGAACCAGACCTCAGACGCCGACGGTGCCTAGAAGCCTCACTAATCACCGTCACCGACACTATAGAACGCAACACTGGAAACTACAAAATTTCAAAAACATTGGCATACATGATACTTAAGGAGCACCAACCCAACAACACAGGAGTCACGTGATTTCATCGTCTACCCTCGCCTCGCATGGGCCAGTAGGCCTTCTACAGTGTTCCTCCATTCTTATGTTCTTATGACATTCCTCAGGTCACGTGCGTCACATCTCACTCTCCGCCTATATATATATAAAGTCTTTCTACCTCTGTATGTTAGAAGTGATCAAGGTTCCAGGACCGAAACGTTTTCTAATAAATATGTTATAGTGTTTGCTTACGTGTCTTTCTAAACCAACTTGTCGGTATTTATTACCAAGGTTTATACCATATATATATATATAAATATATATATATATATATATATATATATATATATATATATATATATATATATATATATATATATATATATATATATATATATATATATATATATATATATATATATATGTCGTGCCGAATAGGCAGAACTTACGATCTTATCTTAAATAGCAACGTTCATCTTGCCATATAGGACAAGCGAAAATTTGTGAATGCAATAATTTCACCAAAATCATTCTGAACCTAACGAAAAAAATATATTTCACTGTGTTTGTTCAGTATTAAATTATTGTAAACAAGTCTAAAATATATTTAGTTGGGTTAGGCTAAAATAAATTGTTCTTGTTACAATAAGGTTAGGTAAGTTTTCTAACATTCTTTTGGAGCAAAATTAAAAATTTTTACATTAACATTAATGAAAAAATATATCTTTAAACGTATAAGAGAAAATTTTGGAAAGGACTTAATTTAAAAGGAGTTCTTGCTAATTGACCAGTTTTACATATTCGGCACGACATATATATATATATATATATATATATATATATATATATATATATATATATATATATATATATATATATATATATATATATATATATATATATATATATGTATATATATATATATATATATATATATATATATATATATATATATATTATATATATATAATGTATATGTATACATCAGGTAGTAGGTTGATAGACAGCAGCTACCCAGGGAGGTACTATCGTCCTGTGGTAGTAGGTTGATAGCAGCTACCCAGGGAGGTACTATCGTCCTGTAGTAGTAGGTTGATAGACAGCAGCCACCCAGGGAGGTTCTACCGTCCTGTGGTAGTAGGTTGGTAGACAGCAGCCACCCAGGTAGGTTCTACCGTCCTGTGGTAGTAGGTTGGTAGACAGCAGCCACCCAGGGAGGTTCTACCGTCCTGTGGTAGTAGGTTGATAGACAGCAGCCACCCAGGGAGGTTCCACCGTCCTGTGGTAGTAGGTTGATAGACAGCAGCTACCCAGGGAGGTTCTACCGTCCTGTGGTAGTAGGTTGGTAGACAGCAGCCACCCAGGGAGGTTCTACCGTCCTGTGGTAGTAGGTTGGTAGACAGCAGCCACCCAGGGAGGTTCCACCGTCCTGTGGTAGTAGGTTGATAGACAGCAGCCACCCAGGGAGGTTCCACCGTCCTGTGGTAGTAGGTTGATAGACAGCAGCCACCCAGGGAGGTTTCACCGTCCTGTGGTAGTAGGTTGATAGACAGCAGCCACCCAGGGAGGTTCTACCGTCCTGTGGTAGTAGGTTGATAGACAGCAGCCACCCAGGGAGGTTCCACCGTCCTGTGGTAGTAGGTTGATAGACAGCAGCCACCCAGGGAGGTTCTACCGTCCTGTGGTAGTAGGTTGGTAGACAGCAGCCACCCAGGGAGGTTCTACCGTCCTGTGGTAGTAGCTTGGTAGACAGCAGCCACCCAGGGAGGTTCTACCGTCCTGTGGTAGTAGGTTGGTAGACAGCAGCCACCCAGGGAGGTTCTACCGTCCTGTGGTAGTAGGCTGGTAGACAGCAGCCACCCAGGGAGGTTCTACCGTCCTGTGGTAGTAGGCTGGTAGACAGCAGCCACCCAGGGAGGTACTATCGTCATGTGGTAGTAGGTTGGTAGACAGCAGCCACCCAGGGAGGTACCACTGTCATGTGGTAGTAGGTTGGTAGACAGCAGCCACCCAGGGAAGTACCACCGTCATGTGGTAGTATGCTGGTAGACATCAGCCACCCAGGGAGGTACTACCGTCCTG
Organism: Cherax quadricarinatus; assembly: GCF_038502225.1. Lineage (NCBI taxonomy): Eukaryota > Metazoa > Arthropoda > Malacostraca > Decapoda > Parastacidae > Cherax > Cherax quadricarinatus. The sequence continues at coordinate 3,145,054 of NC_091318.1, forward strand.
TGGTAGTAGGTTGGTAGACAGCAGCCACCCAGGGAGGTACTACCGTCCTGTGGTAGTAGGCTGGTAGACAGCAGCCACCCAGGGAGGTACTATCGTCATGTGGTAGTAGGTTGGTAGACAGCAGCCACCCAGGGAGGTACCACCGTCATGTGGTAGTAGGCTGGTAGACAGCAGCCACCCAGGGAGGTACTATCGTCATGTGGTAGTAGGTTGGTAGACAGCAGCCACCCAGGGAGGTACTATCGTCATGTGGTAGTAGGTTGGTAGACAGCAGCCACCCAGGGAAGTACCACCGTCATGTTGTAGTAGGCTGGTAGACAGCAGCCACCCAGGGAGGTACTACCGTCCTGTGGTAGTAGGCTGGTAGACAGCAGCCACCCAGGGAGGTACTATCGTTATGTGGTGGTAGGTTGGTAGACAGCAGCCACCCAGGGAGGTACTACCGTCCTGTGGTAGTAGGCTGGTAGACAGCAGCCACCCAGGGAGGTACTGTCGTCATGTGGTAGTAGGTTGGTAGACAGCAGCCACCCAGGGAGGTACTACCGTCCTGTGGTAGTAGGTTGGTAGACAGCAGCCACCCAGGGAGGTACTACTGTCCTTTGGTAGTAGGTTGGTAGACAGCAGCCACCCAGGGAGGTACTATCGTCATGTGGTAGTAGGTTGGTAGACAGCAGCCACCCAGGGAGGTACTATCGTCATGTGGTAGTAGGTTGGTAGACAGCAGCCACCCAGGGAGGTACTATCGTCATGTGGTAGTAGGCTGGTAGACAGCAGCCACCCAGGGAGGTACTACCATCCTGTGGTAGTAGGCTGGTAGACAGCAGCCACCCAGGGAGGTACTATCGTCATGTGGTAGTAGGTTGGTAGACAGCAGCCACCCAGGGAGGTACTACCGTCCTGTGGTAGTAGGTTGGTAGACAGCAGCCACCCAGGGAGGTACTATCGTCCTGTGGTAGTAGGCTGGTAGACAGCAGCCACCCAGGGAGGTACTACCGTCCTGTGGTAGTAGGTTGGTAGACAGCAGCCACCCAGGGAGGTACTATCGTCATGTGGTAGTAGGTTGGTAGACAGCAGCCACCCAGGGAGGTTCTACCCTCCTGTGGTAGTAGGCTGGTAGACAGCAGCCACCCAGGGAGATACTACCGTCCTGTGGTAGTAGGTTGGTAGACAGCAGTCACCCAGGGAGGTACTACCGTCCTGTGGTAGTAGGTTGGTAGACAGCAGCCACCCAGGGAGGTACTACCGTCCTGTGGTAGTAGGTTGGTAGACAGCAGCCACCCAGGGAGGTACTACCGTCCTTTGGTAGTAGGCTGGTAGACAGCAGCTACCCAGGGAGGTACTATCGTCATGTGGTAGTAGGTTGGTAGACAGCAGCCACCCAGGGAGGTACTATCGTCATGTGGTAGTATTTTGGTAGACAGCAGCCACCCAGGTAGGTACTACCGTCCTGTGGTAGTAGGCTGGTAGACAGCAGCCACCCAGGGAGGTACTATCGTCATGTGGTAGTAGGTTGGTAGACAGCAGCCACCCAGGGAGGTACTATCGTCATGTGGTAGTAGGCTGGTAGACAGCAGGCACCCAGGGAGGTACTATCGTCATGTGGTAGTAGGTTGGTAGACAGCAGCCACCCAGGGAGGTACTACCGTCCTGTGGTAGTAGGCTGGTAGACAGCAGCCACCCAGGGAGGTACCACCGTCATGTGGTAGTAGGCTGGTAGACAGCAGCCACCCAGGGAGGTACCACCGTCCTGTGGTAGTAGGCTGGTAGACAGCAGCCACCCAGGGAGGTACCACCGTCCTGTGGTAGTAGGCTGGTAGACAGCAGCCACCCAGGGAGGTTCTACCGTCCTGTGGTAGTAGGCTGGTAGACAGCAGCCACCCAGGGAGGTTCTACCCTCCTGTGGTAGTAGGCTGGTAGACAGCAGCCACCCAGGGAGGTTCTACCCTCCTGTGGTAGTAGGCTGGTAGACAGCAGCCACCCAGGGAGGTTCTACAGTCCTTCCAAATACATGTTACATGAAAGTCTGTAAGTAATTTTACACTATGCTAGGATTGCTGGTGTCTTTTCTTTCTGTTTCATTAAAATGCTCGAAAACAGGTACGTCTTACTACTTCTACTTACATATACGTCACATCACACTACATATACATATACAAGTACATATTTACTCATTCATCTGAATTTTCCTTCATTTTTCTTCATAAATCTTGTTCTCATTCATTTTCTTTCATCTCCATGGGACAGTGGAAAAGAATCTTTCTTCCATAAGCCATACGACTCGTAATAGGCGACTAAAATGCCGGAAGCAAAGGGCTAGTAACCACTTCTCCTGCAGAAATTACTAAAAATAATGATAAAACAAACATTATAAACCTGGGATGTTTGATGTGCGTGGATGTAGTGCAGATGATAAGAAAGAGATGATTGTCAATGCTATGAATGAAAAGAAGTTGGATGTCCTGGTTCTACGCAAATCAATGCTAAAGGGGGTAGGTGAGTTGAAGTGGGAAGAAATAAATGGAATTAAGACACGAATATCTGAGAATTATAACTAAGGAAGAGGTAGCAATAATGTTGAAGAATCTGTTATGGAAGGAGAAGAGGGAATATACATGTATAAATTCAGGGATTATGTGGATGAAAATAAGGGTTTGATATGAAAAGTGGGTTATAGTAAATTTGGTAGGGGGGCCCTGAACGCCAAAGTAGGAGAAACGGTTATATTAGTGGATAAAAGGTTGATGGGCAGACCTGAGGATGTGCATGTTTATAGAGAGGCAACAGATATATCATATAATTTTTAGATGTGACTACAGTGAGAGTTAAGGGTAGATGGGATACGAGGAGAATGGTATCAGAAATAAGGTAGAAATATGGACTATTGAGAGTATAGGCAATGGGGTTGAAGAAGTATGGGGTAGATTTAAGAATGCAGTGTTAGAATGTTCAACAGAAGTTTGTGGATAAAGGAGGGTGGGTGCGGGAGGGAAGAGAAGCATTTGGTGGAATGATGAAAGTAGTAAGAGAGAAAAAGTTAGCATATGAGAGGTTTTTACAAAGTAGAAATGATATAAGGAGGGAGAGGTATATGGAGAGAAAAGGAAAGGTTAAGAGAATGGTGATGGAATGTAAAAGAAGAGCAAATGAAAGAGTGGGGGAGATGCTGTTAACAAATTTTGTTGAGAATAAATAAAAATTTTGCAGTAAAATAGTTAAGCTGAGAAAACCTAAGAAACGAATGGGTTTAACAATAAAAAATAGAATAGGAGAGTTACTGGATGGAGAATTTAAGATATCAAAGTGGAGTGAATATTCTGAAGAACTGTTAAATGTCGATGAAGATAGGGAAGCTGTGATTTCGGACATTGGCCAGGGAAATATAACATCATTTAGGAGTAAGGAAGAGCCAGATGTGAGTGCGGGGGAGGTGTGTGAGGCAGTGGGTAGTATGAAAGGGGTTAAAGCTGCTGGGATTGAGGGAATCGAGATAGAAATGTTAAAAGCAGGTGGGGATATAGTTTTGAATGGCTGGTGCTTTTATTTAATAAATATATGAAAAAGTGGTAGGTACCTAAGGATTGGCAAAGAGCATGCATAGTTCCTTTGTACAAAGGCAAAGGGAACAAAGAAGAGTGTAAGAATTATAGAGGAATAAGCCTGTTGAGTACACCAGGTACCTCTTGCTCTTTTACGCCTGGTAAGTTAAACAAGCCATACCACGGGTGGGGTTAAAACCCGTGGTATGGTTTGTTTGCAATCAGTACCTGGTAAGTTGTATGATAGTCATTATTGAATGAATTAAGAATAAGATGGAGAGCAGGATTGCAGAGGAACAAGTAGGCTTTAAGAAAGGTAACAGATGTGTAGACCTAGTGTTTACAGTGAAACATATAAGTGAATGGTATTTAGATAAAAGGAAATAGGGTCTCGTTGAATTTATGAATTTGGGAAAGGCATATGATAATGTGAATAGGGGAGCAATGTCGCAGATGTTGCAAGTGTACGAAATTGGTTGTAGGTTACAGAAAGCAGTTACGAGTTTTTACGAAGATAGCGAGGCTCAGGTTAGAGTATATAGGAGAGAGAGAGATTATTTCCCAATGAAAGAAGGTCTTATACAATGATACGTGATGTCACCATGGTTGTCCAATATATTTATAGATGGGATGAATGCTCGGGTGTGGGAAAGAGGTGTGGGATTAAAAGAAAAAGAATCTAACACAGTGTGGGAGTTGTCATAGATGCTTTTTGCTAATGACACTTTGCTTTTGGGAGATTCTGAAGAGAAGGTGAAGAAGTTAGTAGATGAATTTGGGAGGGTATGTAAAAATGGAAATTAAACGTAAACACAGGGAAGAGGAAGGTTATGAGGATAAAAAAAAATTAGGTAATGAAATATTGGATATCAGACTGGAGAAAGGGAGTATGGGAGAAGTGAATGTATTTAGATATTTGGGAGTAGATTTGTCAGTAGATGGGTCTATGAAAAGCAAGCTGAACCATAGAAATGACGAGAGGGGAAAAAAGGTGAGGGGTGCACTGATGAGTCTGTGGAAACAAAAAACATTATCCAGGGAAGGAAAGAAAGGAATGTATGAGAATATGGTGGTACCAACGCTCATATATGATGTGAAGCATTTGTGGTGAAGGCTGGAGGCAGTGGAGATGTGTCTGAGGGCAATTTGTGGTGTGAATATTATGCAGAGTATCTGTAGCTTGGAGGTTAGGAAGAGGTGCGACTTTCTAAAACTATTATCCAGAGGGCTGAGGAACGGTCGCTGAAATGGTTCGAACATTTAGCAAGGCTAGAAGAAAATAGAATGACTTGGAGGGTGTATAAATCTGTAGGGAAAGGAACGCGGGGTAGGGGTCTCATGGAGTTTTAATGAATGTTTTGCTTATTGTTTCTTACTCATCCCTCTGATTTTGTGTTACAGTGAATTTCTTATTAAAAGTGTTTTGGTGAATGCACTAGCTTATCATATTCTAGTAAGTCCCTTATTGGTTCTAGTGAACCCTTTTGATATAACATTTTAATGAACCGTTTATTATCCAACAGTGAGCCCCTTGCGTGTTGGGGTAGAGTGACCTCATTTTTATTTTATTTTGTTATTGTGAGTCCCTTGCTTATTGTATTATAATGATCCTTTTGCTTATTGTGTTACAGGGATAGTTTTATGTAATGTGCGACAATGAGTCTTTCTCATTGTAGTAATGTGGGCCCCTTGCCCATTGTTCTTTATATTCTCCTTGGTTATTGTACAATAGTGAACCCCTCGCTTATTGCATTATAGTGAACTACTTGCTTATTACATTATTGTGAACCCCTCGCTTATTGCATATAGTGAATACTTTGCTCACTGTTTTAATAAGCTCTTTGGTTAATGTGATATAATAAGCTTTTGCTTTCTTATGCATAGATTAAAACACAACGACGCATTATAGTGAGGGTCCCCTTGCTTACTGCACTGTCAACAAGGAAACGACACAATTACTTTGAAATACTTGAAGATCCTTCTCCATGTGAAGTTCTTCTTGGAGATTTCATTCTGTCTTATTTTAAATGGGAGATGATTGATTAAAACTTTGTATCGATTATATATATATATATATATATATATATATATATATATATATATATATATATATATATATATATATATATATATATATATATATATATATATATATATATATATATATATATATATATATATATATATATATATATATATGTCGTGCCGAATAGGCAGAACTTGCGATCTTGGCTTAAATAGCAACGCTCATCTTGCCATATAGGACAAGCGAAAAATTGTGTATGCAATAATTTCGGCAAAATCATTCTGAACCTAACGAAAAAAATATATTTCACTGTGTTACGTTAGTATTAAATTATTGTAAACAAATCTAAAATATATTTAGTTGGGTTAGGCTAAAATAAATTGCTCTTGTTATAATAAGGTTAGGTAAGTTTTCTAAGATTCTTTTGGTGCAAAATTTTAAATTTTTACGTTATCATTAATGAAAAAAATATATCTTTAAATGTATAAGAGAAAATTTTAGAAAGGACCTAATTTTAAATGAGTTCTTGCTAATTGACCAGTTTTACATATTCGGCACGACATATATATATATATATATATATATATATATATATATATATATATATATATATATATATATATATATATATATATATATATATATATATATATATATATATATATATATATATATATATATATATATATATATATATATATATATATATATATATATATATAAGTGAAGCAGCGGTTCATGCACCAAGGGCATATATCAACAACCTGCCTGAGGACAATGCAGTGGTAAAATTAGATTTCAAGAATGCGTTCAATCTCCTGAAAAGGCGAAAATCTCATCCAGCTCCTCAGAGCTGGGGCGTGTGCCCAAAATACAGCAGGCATTACCCCTTTGAACAGCCGCACTGAGCCGCTGGAACAGAAAACTAGCTGCCCTGGGATCCCTAGTTACCCTGATGAGTCTTTTTCCCAGCTCCTTAAGGAATTTAGATGCACTCTTTCCCCATGAGCCAAGGGTCTCTGAGCCTATGGGAACAAACATATAATGATGGGCAAGTTCTCCATATTTTCTAGACTTTTGGGACTCCCTGAAGCTGGCAGCTGCCCCTCCTTCCTCCCTGGTGTATTGGAGATAGGTATCAGCCAAGGTAGATGCACATGTATAGTCCCACACCACCTGCTTCCCATCTGTCCAGGCTTGAAGGGTGATACCATCTGGACGCTTCTGGCTGCCATCAGATCTGCATAGTTGGGGTGGCTCCCTTACTGCTGGGCATCCAGCTGTTGTGAGGCTCCTCTTGATAATGTTATTAACCTCCTCATGTCTTTCAATCTTTCCCTCGGATTTACGGCACACGAGACCATGGTACCCGAATCGGTCTGCTGCTTCACTGCCACAAATACACCTGTGTTCGGCGAGAATAGGGGCGGCAAGTCGAAGGGCAACACCGATGCGGATGGTCTGTGGGTCGAGACGTGTGCCAAGGCTGGAGTTGGGAACAGCCAACAGAAAGTCCCCAGCATGAGTGGCTCTCACTGCCAGGAGGCGGGCTCTATCCTTCCCTGGCACACTCTGAAGCATTGTTGAGGCAATATTTTCCACTATTGGACCATCCCAGTGCGATTGTTTGTAGTTGTTGGGGGGAGCAGGTCTGGTTTCAGAGCCCGTTAGATTATCCCAGATCATTGCTCCGTCAATGAATTTTTGTTCCTACATATATATATATATATATATATATATATATATATATATATATATATATATATATATATATATATATATATATATATATATATATATATATATACGTTTAATGAGCCTCTGGCCTTTTATAGTGAACCTTTCGCTTAGTCCTCCTGTCACCCCGTTGCTTATCGTGTAATATTTTGCAATTTGCATGTTGTGTAATAATAACCTCCTTGCCTATTGTGTTAGTGATCCCCTTATCCACTGTGTTACGGTGAGTACCTTTCATTTTGTGTTATAGTGAAACCATTGCTCATTGTGTTATAGTGAGTTCCTTGCGTGTTATGCTATCGTGACTCTCATACATATTGTAATATACTGAGCCCCTTGTTTATTGTGAACCCATTAAGTATTGTGCGATAGTGAACCCCTTGTTGACTGTGATATTTTGAGCCTCTTGTTCACTGTTTAATTGTGAGACAATTCCTATTGTGAAACAGTGACCGTGCTGCTTATCGTGTTATATTCAGTCCTAAGTTAATTGTGGCATACAGTGAGCCCCTTGATTACTTTGTTATAAGAGGCCCCTCGCTAGTAATGTTCTAGTGAGTCTGTTTGCTTATGTAATATTCTCTGCTCGGTCTTGCTTTGTTTCGAACTGATAATGGTTCAGAAGTAACCGAAACGTCGTTTTAACTTAAGTGAGAGCATTATATGATGTGAAAACCATTATCTAAGAAACAGTAAACAAGAGAGACGGGAAACTAATGCGGAGTCTGCCAGAAAATCCTCCACCACGGTAGTAATGTTGGCAGGGAGACAGACACAAGACCCTATATTACATTGATCTTTCACTCGCACACATATGCTGCAATGTGATGGAAAAGATAATTTAGGATGAGACTGGTTGAACACCTGAGAAGAGAATTCGTCACAGAAGATCAACATGGGTTTAGAGATGGCAAATCCTGTCTCACGACCCTACTAGAATTCAATTAGAGGCTGACGGAAATCAAACAGAATAGAGAGGGGTGGGTTGATTGAATATTCGGAAGGCCTTTGACACAAGCAGAGGTGACAGGAGAGTTGCTTCAGTGACTCTAGGTGTACATGAAAGATAAAAGACAGTAATGATAAAGGATTTTTGATGATATGGAATTATATTAAGCTACGTTTGATGGTGGATGGATGTTAGAAAAAAAATTTGAAATTTAATGACTCGTATAATAAGTACAGTATCGAATTTGGGATAAATTATATGTTTGTGTTTTTCAGGTGTTTGTCTTCTTAAGAAGTTTGTGCTGTGATGAGTGTATGTGTGAGAGTAAGTATATATGAAAAAAGTCTTTCCTGTTTTGTTTTGTTACAAATATATACTTACACCATAATAGTAGTTTCAAAATTGGACATGAACGCGTACTGCCAACATTGAGAAGACAAAGGAAGCTTTTACTGTGACAACGTATTATTCTGGGTAGAACAATATCACTGCAATGATTAGTTCTTTGTACAACAATATGACATCAGTGATTGCTTTGGCTTGACCAGCCACTACATAGAAAGAAACGCCATCATAGCTGGATGTATCTCAGTCGCTGTGCTATCCCAGAAAGATATTCCAGTATTGCATAACCAGAGTCCCCAGTAGTTCAGTACATGTAAGAGCAACAGTGTCGAGTGCGGCGTAAGTTTCTAATGTAGTTAGATATTAACGTTGAAGATATGAAGTGAATCAGAGGAAACATTCACAAGATACACAGAAACTTAACTTTTTTTCCACAGAAATGCCAAATTAGGACATGCACGTCCCAGGGTGATGTAGATTTTATGATAAGAAACATCAGTATTGAAGCAAAAATAAAGAGGGATCAATATCCTAAAATACAATAACACATAAAGTTTAAAGTCTTTCAGAAGTTGCTTTATAAAGTTATAAGTTTGGAAGTGTTAAAGCCAGTTGGGTGAGACACGGAAATTGTCTCGTGAAATACAGTATTTCAATTTTTCTCAATTTCTTCCGTAAAAAAAGGTAATTCTGACCAACACAGGCAAAACATAAATACAAATTGTTTTCTAAAACTGATCAGCATTTAAACAAAAGATAAGTAGGAAGATAAGTAAAAAATCAATTAATTACTATTCAGACTTTGGGTACATAACAATATTTTTTTTACAGTGGTCTTCAGGGCGCACTGATGTTACACGCATATAAAAATTACATCATATATTTAACTTAGAATAACTAATTACAGTAAAGAAACCGGAGAAATATTCTCTGGTTTAACCAGACTGGATCATTAAGAATCACAGGAGGAGAAATATTCTCTGGTTTAACCAGACTGGATCATTAAGAATCACAGGAGGAGAAATATTCTCTGGTTCAACCAGACTGGATCATTAAGAATCACAGGAGGAGAAATATTGTCTGGTTCAACCAGACTGGATCATTAAGAATCACAGGAGGAGAAATATTCTCTGGTTCAACCAGACTGGATCATTAAGAATCACAGGAGGAGAAATATTCTCTGGTTCAACCAGACTGGATCATTAAGAATCACAGGAGGAGAAATATTGTCTGGTTCAACCAGACTGGATCATTAAGAATCACAGGAGGAGAAATATTCTCTGGTTCAACCAGACTGGATCATTAAGAATCACAGAAGGAGAAATATTCTCTGGTTCAACCAGACTGGATCATTAAGAATCACAGGAGGAGAAATATTGTCTGGTTCAACCAGACTGGATCATTAAGAATCACAGGAGGAGAAATATTCTCTGGTTCAACCAGACTGGATCATTTAGAATCACAGGAGGAGAAATATTCTCTGGTTCAACCAGACTGGATCATTAAGAATCACAGGAGGAGAAATATTCTCTGGTTTAACCAGACTGGATCATTAAGAATCACAGGAGGAGAAATATTCTCTGGTTTAACCAGACTGGATCATTTAGAATCACAGGAGGAGAAATATTCTCTGGTTTAACCAGACTGGATCATTAAGAATCACACAAACTAAAATCAAGAAGCTTCAACTACAGTGAACGTATCAACACATTATTCAGTTAATGTTCAGAATCACAAAAAAATCAACATTCACAGCCTAGGTCCAAAAAATGTTTCAGCCATTTTATAAGTTGAATCAGCTATTAAAGACTGATGGCCTTGAGTAATATTTTATTTTAATAAGGGAAGATGTTAAACCTGTAGAGGTCCCATAGGAAGAAGAGGATGAGTCCAGTTCCTTGGATCAGGAGCCCTTACCAGTAGTTCACACAAAGGAAATATTACACATGAAAGGTCTCTTGGTGCTCTCTTTCGAATACCTTGTGGAAGTAAATGTGGAGAGAGAAGCAGCAGAGGAAGAACGAGAGAAACAGCATAGGAAGAACGAGAGAAACAGCATAGGAAGAACGAGAGAAGCAGCAGAGGAAGAGCAAGAGAAACAGCATAGGAAGAACAAGAGAAGCAGCAGAGGAAGAACGAGAGAAGCTGCACAGGAAGAACGAGAGAAGCAGCAGAGGAAGAACGAGAGAAGCAACAGAAGAAGAACGAGAGAAACAGTATAGGAAGAACGAGAGAAACAGAAGAGGAAGAGCAAGAGAAACAGCATAGGAAGAACGAGAGAAGCAGCAGAGGAAGAACGAGAGAAGCTTCACAGGAAGAGCGAGAAAAGCAGCACAGGAAGAACGAGAGGAATACCATAGGAAGAACGAGAGAAACAGCAGAGGAAGAACGAGAGAAGCAGCACAGGAAGAACGAGAGAAGCAGCAGAGGAAGAACGAGAGAAGCAGCACAGGAAGAACGAGAGAAGCAGCAGAGGAAGAACGAGAGAAACAGCATAGGAAGAACGAGAGAAACAGCATAGGAAGAACGAGAGAAACAGCATAGGAAGAACGAGAGAAACCAAACTTCAAAAGAGAAAAATACACAATTATGATGAAATTCCTGAAAGAGATGCAGTAGTAAAGGCAACTAGAAGGAAAAACAATGAATGAAATAATGAAATATGAGGCCGGAAATTGCATGGAGGCAGAAGAGAAAGTCGTAAACAGGACATAAACAAGTGATGGGAAGAAGAGAGTGAGCCCAGGACTTATCCAGTGGTACAGGGAGACCAAAGCTAAATATACTAGAGCATGGAAAAATATTGATGGAAAAGAACTCAGGATAACAAGGAAATTGACCGAAGAGCCGGTAACGAATATGCATAAATAAAAAGGGAGGCTCGACAACAATATGACATAACATCAAAAGCCAAATTCTACCTGAAGTTAATATGTAGCTAAATGATGAGAAACACAAAAGTAAAGGACCAGGAAATCAGATTGAAGCAGGAAGAGATTTCACAAGTAACATCCATGATGTCTGTGAGGCGCTTAGCAAGAAATTTAGGTAGGTATTTCCAGAAGAATCAATAAGGCTACCAGCAAGCCAAAGTCAGAGAACACCAGCGAGTGCTCGACGCAATACATACATCTGGAGAAGAGGTGAAGAAACTATGGCGAGCTGGATACCTCAATTGCAATGAGTCCGGAATTAGTAATATCTTTCTATGGGTCCTGAGAGATTCTGTATGTGCCAATTGCAAAAGTCTTCAACAAGTCAGTTGAAACAGGACAACTGCCAAAGGTGTGAAAGAGAGCAAATATAGTCCCATCTCTTAAGAAAGTCGGGAAGGTAGCGTTAAACTACAGACCAGTGTTACTGACATGCACAGTATATAACGTTATGGAGAAGGTAATCAGGAGAAGATAGCTGGTGCACTTAGAAAGGAATGGGTTCATACATGACAAACAACACGGCTTTAAAGATGGTAAGCTCTGTATCACAAACCTAGCGGAGTTCTATGACAAGGCAACAGAATTAAGACAGTAGAAAGAAAGGGATGGGTAGGTTACCATTTCTTGGATTGTAGGAAGGCTTTTGGCACAGTACAAAGCAAGAGACTGGTACAAATGTTAAAGCAGCAAGCGGAATGACAAGAAAGGCACTGTAGTAGATCAAAGCATACCTAACAGGAAGGAAACAACAAGTGATTGTTCCTGAAGAGGTGCCGGAATGTGTGTGTGACGAGTGGGGTACTATTTCATGCATACGTTAACAGCATGACGGAAGGGATAGAGACAGAGGTATTCCTGTTCGAAGATAATGTGAAACTAATGAGGAGAACACAAGCAGATGAAGACCAGGAAAGACTACAAATGGCTCTGGACGGGCTGCAAGCCTGGTCTGACAAGTAACTACTAGAATTTACCTCCCAGCAAGTGCAAAGTCATGAACTTTGGGGAATGGCAACGATAAACCGAAGATCGAGTACAGTCTTGGGAGGCAAAGGGTGCAAACCTTACTCACTGAGAAGGACCTTGGGGTGAGTACTGTAACCGATCATATCACCTGAGGCGCACCTCAATCGAATAACTGCTGCAGCAAATGCACGACTAGCAAATCTAAGGCTAGCTTTCAGAAATCTAAGGAAGGAATCATTCACGACACTAAGTACGGTGTAAGTCAGGCCAAAATTGGAACATGCAACCCCAGTGGTTAACCAACATCTGGGTTGAATACACAAATATGATACAGAGATGTTAGGAAGTATTTCTGTAGTCTTAGAGTAGTCATTATGTGGAACGACCTGGAGACTGGAGTGGAAGAGACACAATCCATGTAAAGCTTTAAGAAAACGTACGATAAAGTTCACGAAGCTAGGAGAGTGTATATTACAGCAACCAAAGAATAGTGGGGACCAGGAGCTGAGATCCGACCCCTACTACCACATATTGGTAAGCACACAAACACAAACGTGTATATATATATATATATATATATATATATATATATATATATATATATATATATATATATATATATATATATATATATATATATATATATATATATATATATATATGTGTGTGTGTATGTGATATTGATCAATAACAACACTGTGCTAGCCAAGGACCCGAACCCATGTCGTACTGGCCCGCCATTGTGAGCGAGAACTACATGACGTCTTAACCCACAGAACCACCCAATCCTACAAGAACCAAGCACACAGCACAGAGCTATGTGTTCTACCCTGGCCCGAGACATACGGAGGTGTGGGAGCTTTCAGGCTAATTTAATTCTCATACCTGTTTGGTGTACTAGCCGACGAGCAGCATTTATATAATATCGTAACCACGAAAGAGAGGTATGGATCAATAACAACACTCCTTTATCTCCTGTTCTCGCTAATCTCTACATGGAATACTTCGAGACTGTTCTTCGTCCTACTATTGATGTGCGACCTTTACTCTGGCTCCTCTATGTTGATGACATTTTTGCTCTGTGGCCTCATGACTTTAGTCTCTTCCAACCATTTGATGCTCTTAATAATCTTGCCCTTTCCATTATGTTTAAAGCTGAATGGGAATCTAATTCCTTGCTTCCTTTACTTGATGTTCATGTCCACCGCTCAGATACAGGTTTTGCTTTTTCAGTGTACCGCAAGCCTATACACAATGGCATGTACATTCACTACTTTTCTTACGATGCTTCCTCTGTCAAGAAAATTTTTCTTATCTCCCTCTTTCTCCGTGCTCTCCGCATTTGTGATCCTCAGTTCATTGAATCAGAAATTTGCACTCTTCGTAATTCATTTTCCCGTCTTGGCTACCCTTCCCATTTCTTAAACTCTGCCTTCTCACGTGCTAAACGGACTTTCTTCTCTCCCAAACTCCCAACTCCTGGGAACTGTCCTGTCCTCCGCCTTCGGTATATTTCCAGTCTTTCTAATCTCAACAACTCTCTTCGTTCCTTTGATATCAAACTTACTTTTCGTCAGACTAACACTCTTCGCACCAATCTCGTTATACCTCTCCTCCCTCTATAGATGCTCCTGGTGTCTAATCTATTTCTTGTTCCTCTTGTCCTCTTCAGTACTTTGGAGAAACTGGCCGCCCTCTTTCTCGCAGACTCAGTGAGCAAAAAAGTAGTGTTAGGCTTGACGACACCAACAATGCTCTTTTCTGTCATGCCAGAGATCATAATCATCCTGTTAACTGGACTTCTGCTACGTCTAACTTTAACAGTCGCCGTCTGGTTGAATCCTCCCTTATACACAACTTTCCTTGTATGAATCTTAGTCCTGGCTTTGTCTCTGTAGATGCCTTCCTCTCCCATTACATCGTAAAATGTTCCAAACTTCAGAACACCAATGACAATCTGATTCTTTTTCCCCCTTCTCCCTCTTCCCTTTCCCTCTTTCCTCTTTTTCCTTTGGGTTTTCTTTCTTCTGCCTTGGGTATTTGGTCCGTTATTATTATTTTTACTCCCTCTATAATCTTGTTCCTACCTTTTGTGGGTCCCTAGCTCCCTTGTGGGCCCCTAGCTCCCTTGTGGGCCCCTAGCTCCCTGCTCCTATTTCTTAGTCTTTGACTGACTCCACTATTACTTCTACTACCTCTACCACTTCTTTTCTTCTTCCTTTCCTACTACCTCTCTTGTCCCGTCCCTGTCTGCTGGCCTATATATACTCCCTCCTCTCCTTTTTATTAGTGTGACTTTGTAAATGGTCCAAGTCGGACCGAAACGTCGTCGTAAGCTCCTCTTTCCCATGTGCGGGTTATTTGTGTATTATTCTTGTACCTTAATCAGATAAAATTTTGCCTAAATGTAAAGAAATGACCTTTCATTTCAATATATTTTTAAAAAATGTCGCCCCTAAATGAAAAAAAACGAGTAACGAAAACAAGTAACTTGAATGCATATTGCATGTAATATTAATAACAAATAAAACAGCTTACAACATCATTTTTATCAAGTTTGTACATATATTATTACTTATTGCTTAGAATAAATCGAAGCTGCAGTTTATTTTTGTTTCTGCAGGCAGTATACAGTTCCTGCATAACTTAGATTGCACGTTCAACACACTGATTACTTCTTGGTATACTGAGTGTGGACGGCTCCTGTTTCCAGTGATTTTTCAATGAGTTCAGTGCTTTTCTGACACATTCTTTAAGTCATTTTCATCGTGCATCTGATCAGTAAACCAATAATGAATCTGCATATCTTCTCCAAAGTCTTCCGTTTTGTAGGTATAAGAATGAATGCAAGAATAGCTAGAATGGTTCTTGAATTCCTCGCATTGCTGATGTTGGCAATTTTCTGAAAGTTAATCAAAGGAAAGTGCCTTTTTTCTTCAAAGAATCTAAATACTCGTGTTAGATGGTACAAAAACTTCACATCATCTTTTTATCCTGATTTATGGAGGATCTCTTCTGTTCCATATATATATATATATATATATATATATATATATATATATATATATATATATATATATATATATATATATATATATATGTATATATATATATATATATATATATATATATATATATATATATATATATATTTATATGTATATATATATAAATATATATATATATAAATATATATATATATATATATATATATATATATATATATATATAAATATATATATATATATATATATATATATATATATATATAAATATATATATATATATATATATATATATATATATATATATAAATATATATATATATATAAATATATATATATATATATATATATATATATATATATATATATATATATATATATATATATATATATATATATATATATATATATATATATATATATATATATATGCAATAAGATCACAGTAAACAGGTGATTTCAAAATATGCAAAACAACCACTCTGAAAGAATAGAGAAATTCCAAGCGCTTTCGTTACTACTCACAATATCAAGGAACTATTATATATATATATATATATATATATATATATATATATATATATATATATATATATATATATATATATATATATATATATATATATATATATTAGGGTTATAGCCTTTTTAAATTTTTCCAAATAAAAGATCTGTCATAAACTGACGAACTTCCCCACCGAGGCAGGGTGACCCAAAAAGAAAGAAAGAAAAACTTTCATCATCTCTCATATATTAGATCTTTGCAGAGGCGCTCAGATACGACAATTTAGACGTCCCTCCAAACTACCAATATCCCAAACCCCTCCTTTAAAGCACAGGCATTGTACTTCTCAATTCCAGGCTAACCGGTTTCCCTGAATCCCTTCACAAAATATAACCCTGCTCACACTCCAACAGAACGTCAGCTCCCAAAAACTATTCGTCTCCATTTACTTCCAACACGCTCACGCACGCTTGCTGGAAGTCCAAGCCCCTCGCCCACGAAACTTCCTTTATTCCCTCCCTCGAACCTTATCGAGGACGATCCCTACCCCGCCTTCCTTCCCCTACAGATTTATACGCTTTCCAAGTCATTCTACCTTGTTCCATTCTCTCTAAATGACCAAACCACCTCAACAACCCCTCCTCAGCCCTCTGACTAATACATTTAGTAACTGCACACCTCCTCCTATTTTCCACACTCTGAATTCTCTGCATAATATTTACACCACACATTGCCCTTAGACAGGACATTTCCACTACCTCTAACCGCCTCCTCGCTGCAGCATTTACAACCCAAGCTTCACACCCATATAAGAGTATTGGTACTACTTTATTTTCGCACATTCCCTTCTTTGCCTCCATGGATAATGTTTTTTGTCTCTACAGATACCTCAATGCACCACTCACGATTTTTCCTTCATCACTTCTATGATTAACCTCATCCTTCATAAACCCATCTGCTGACAAGTCAACTCCCAAACATCTGAAAACATTCACTTCTTCCATACTCCATCTCTCCAATGTGATATCCAATTTTTCTTTATCTAAATCGTTTGATATGCTCATCACCTTACTCTTTTCTATGTTCACTTTCAACTTTCTACCTTTACACACACTACCAAACTAGTCCACTAACTTTGTAACTTTTCTTTATAATCTCTCAAAAACACAGTATTGTCAGCAAAAAGTAACTGTGTCAACTCCCATTTTGTATTTGATTCCCCATAATTTAATCCCACCCCTCTCCTCAACACCCTAGCATTTACTTCTTCTATGACCCCATCTATAAATATATTAAACAACCATGGTGACATTACACATTCCTATCTAAGACCTACTTTTACCGGGAAGTAATCTCCCTCTCTTCTATACATTCTAACCTGAATGTTTTCAAATATTTGGGAGTTGGCTCATAAAAAACTCTTTACAGCATTTAGTAGCTTACTATTTAGTCCACACACTTGCAACAAGTGCCACTCTATCATATGCCTTTTCTAAATCCATAAATGCAGTGAAAACTTCCCAACCTTTATCTAAATACTGTTCACATATATGCTTCAATGTAAACACTTGATCTACACATCCCCTACCCACTCTAAAACCTCCTTGCTCATCTGCAATCCTTCCTTTTGTCTTACCTCTAATTCTGTCATTAATAACCCTTCCGTACACTTTAGCTGGTATTCTGAGAAAACTTATTCCCCTATAATTTTTACAATCTCTTTTGTCCCTCTTCCCTTTATATAAAGGAACTATGCATGCTCTCTGCCAATCCCTAGGTACCTTCCCCTCTTTCATACATTTATTAAACAAAAATACCAACCAATCCAAAGCTATATCACCCCTGCTTTTAACATTTCTGTCATGATCCCATCAGTTCCAGCTGCTTTACCCCCTTTCATTCTACGTAATGCCTCACGCAGCTCCTCCACACTCACATCCTGCTCTTCTTCACTCCTGAAAGATGTTATACCTCCCTTCAGTAATTACCATCAGTAATAACCTTCAGTAATAACCTTCAGTAATAACCTTCAGTAATAACCTTCAATAATAACCCTCAATAATAACCCTCAGTAATAACCTTCAGTAATAACCTTCGGTAATTACCTTCAATAATAACCTTCAATAATAACCCTCAATAATAACCCTCAATAATAACCCTCAATAATAACCCTCAATAATAACTTTTGAAAATTAACTTCATTATAATTGAACCTAATTTATACAATCCTGAATTTACATATTGCAATCGGCATTTTTGAAAATCAATAAGGTGGTTAAAACCTTTTACATGAATAAACAGAGCATTAGACTCTTGCTCTGTTCTAATGCAATATTTATATTGTCGCCATCTTTGTTCAAGACTTTTCCCAGTTTTCCCAAGGTAAAATATATTGCTATTTTTGTAGAGAATTTTTATAACAATTCAAAGTTCATTCTCTATAAAGATTACAATGTTGAATTTACAGAATTTGGTTGTTGTGTGGTTTACATGTAGTTAAATAATGATTACAGAGTGTACCACTAGAACACCTAGCATGGCATTTCGGGCAGACTCAGTTTAATTCTTTATTTTAAAATATTACAAATTATGAGGTAAGTTGGTATTATGGCTAAGTGACTAAATACTAGTTTGTGAGTTTAGCAATGTGAATGCTTTTGTTTTGGCACAGTACATAGTTTCAGTATTGGAGTATCATAGGATTCATTATTTTAAGATTGAGATTAATATTTCTGTTTATGGTCAAATGAGTGAGTGAAAGTGTGAACCACCAGGTGGTATTCGTGTAGTTAGTTGATGGGGTGTATCAGGGAGATAAGATGTTTTCTAATGGTAGTTTTGAAGGTGATGAATGTGTCTGCAGTTCTAGAGTTCTCAGGTAGGGTGTTCCAGATTTTAGGGCCTTTGACATACATTGAATTTTTGTAAAGGTTTAGTCGGACACGGGGAATGTCGTAGAGATGTTTGTGTCTGGTGTTATGCCTGTGGGTTCTGTCACAACTATCAAGAAAGCGTTTTAGGTCAAGGTTGATATTGGAGTTTAAGGTCCTGTAGATGTAGATTGCGCAGTAGTAAGTGTGGATGTACTGAACAGGGAGTAAATTTAGATCTATGAAGAGTGGGGGGTGTGTTGCCAGGGATGGGATTTAGTGATTATTCTTACTGCAGCTTTTTGTTGGGTTATTATTGGCTTTAGGTGTGTTGCTGCAGTTGATCCCCAAGCACAAATAGCATAGGTGAGGTATGGATAAATAAATGAGTGGTATAGTGTGAGAAGGGCATTTTGCGGCACGTAGTATCGTATCTTGGAGAGGATCCCAACTGTTTTGGATACTTTTTTGGTTATGTGTTGGATATGGGTGCTGAAATTCAGGTTGTTGTCAAGGTATAGGCCTAGGAATTTGTCCTCATTATGTCTGGCAATTAGAGTGTTGTCGATCTTAATGTTAATTTGTGCATCTCCTGCTCTGCTACCAAACATAATATAGTAGGTTTTGTCAGCGTTAAGCGTAAGTTTATTGGCTGTCATCCAAGTCGATATTTTGATCAGCTCCTCGTTAACAATGGTGTTGAGGGTGGCAAGATTAGGGTGAGAGATGACATAAGTCGTGTCGTCAGCAAAGAGAATGGGTTTCAGGTGTTGGGATACGTTTGGAAGATCATTGATGTATATGAGGAAGAGCAGGGGACCAAGGACACTTCCCTGCGGAACTCCAGTATCAAGTGGCCGTGTTGTTGATGCTGTGTCTTTAATGGTAACATACTGATACCTATTAGTAAGGTAAGATTTGAAATAAGCAAGCGCATGGCCTCTTATACCGTAATGGTCAAGTTTGTGGAGTAGGATGTCGTGGCCTACTGTGTCAAAAGCTTTTCTTAGGTCAATAAAAATTCCTAGTGGATATTCCTTATTTTCCAATGCTGTGTAAAGCAGATCTAGCATTTTTATGATTGTATCATTAGTGCTTTTATTTTTCCTAAATCCAAATTGGCAGGGGTTGAGTATGTTTTGTGCTGTTATAAATGAATATAGTCTCCTGTGCACGAGTTTCTCAAAGATTTTGGATAGCAACGGTAAGTTTGATATTGGCCTATAGTTGTTTAAGTCTGTAGGGTCACCACCTTTATGTATTGGTGTAACCCTTGCCATCTTGAGTAGTTTCGGGAAGGTGCTAGTTTCTAGCGACTTATTAAAAAGTAATGAAATAGCATGCGAAAGGATATGGGCCGCTCGCTTGTACAGTAATGGTGGGACATTAGACAGATTCCCTGAGTTGTTTTTAAGTGATTTTATAATCACGGTGACTTCCGAGGGCTCAGTTGGTGCAAGATAGAAGGAATTTGGGAAATTCCCATCTAGGTAGTCCCCGGCATGGGCACTGGTATGTGGGATTTTATTGGCGAGATTAGATCCTATGGTTGAGAAGAAGTCGTTTATCTTGTTAGCTGTGTCAGTGGGATGTAGTGGTGTTTCATTAGGTTTAGTTAGGACAATATTCTTGTTTTTTTTTCAGTTTGTGGGTCCCTAGAGTCTGAGAGAGTGTTTTCCAGGTCTTTTTTTATATCTCCTCTAGTGTCTGTGAATCTACTGGAGTAGTATAGTTGTTTGGCTTTCTTTATTACTTTGGTGAGAACTGATGAATAGTGTTTAAGAATATCTTTGTGTATTAAGCCCTGTCTATATTGCTTTTCATATTGGTGTTTCTTGTCAATGGATTTCAGAATGGTGCTGGTTAGCCATGGGCAACCAAGCCGTTTGTTTGTGATCGGTTTCGTTTTTATAGGACAATGTTTGTGGTATAGTCTAAGTAATTTGTTAAGAAAAATGTCTGTCCAGTCATCAATACCATTAGCCTTGGAGAATTCTGTAGGCCAGTCAACAATCTGTAGGTCAGCTGTGAACTTCCTTATTGAGGCCTTGTCATGGAGTCTAAATGAGACTTTGTTGTATTCAAGTGGTGGTTTACTAATGTTTGTCAGGAGGAAGGTAGGGTAGTGGTCTGTAGTGCTATCTGTGATTATCCCTGATTTAAGGGGGGCTAGTATATTGGTCCATATGTGGTCTATTATGGTTGCACTTGTCTCAGTGAGCCTGGTTGGTTTAGTTATTGTTGGTATGAGAAGTGTGTTGTTCATATTGTTGATGAAATCAGTTACAGGCTGATCATCTAGTAAGCCAAGGTTGATGTTGAAGTCTCCAGCTAAGAGAAGGTGGTGCTTTTCATTTGTCTGTTTGTTATTAGTGACTTTAATTTCTCACTGAAATTTGGGATGTTTGTGTGAGGTATCCGGTAAATGGCACCGATTGTTATAGGTGTCTTAAGGTTTTTTACAGTAAAATTAGCAAAAATGTATTCCCCATATTCATCATTAAAGCAAGTGGTGCTAATACAAGATAATTGGTTAGAATAATAGATTGCAATACCACCCCCAACTTGGTTTGGTGTGCAGTTGTGAATTGCTGTGTATCCTGGTAGAGGGTAGATATCTATTGTGTCCTGCTTAAGCCAGGTCTCAGTAAGAATAATGCAGGAGAAGGGTGTCTTTAGTGATTCAAGGAGTGCCAGGAGGTCATCATAGTGTTTGCTTAAGGACCTGATGTTGTAGTTAAGTACTGATAGACTTTTAGCATTGTTTAGGATAGTGCTGGCTTGTGATGCTGTGTAATAAAGGCAGTTACTTTCCAATAGGTTTTGATTGGGTGTCAGATTATGGAGGTTTAGATCAGGGTCAACGTGATCAATCATCTTCTAGGTTTAAATTATGGTTATTTATATCCTGAGTTATGTGTTGAGTTCTAGTACTGATATCTGTAGTGGTGGGAAGCTTGGATAAGTATATAGCTTGAGTATTTTGGTCATATAGAGTATAGTCACTACTACACATAATGAAGTTGATGTTGTCTATGTGTTGTGCTGGAATGAACTAAAGTACAACTAGGTGTAAACTAGTAATATAAACATACAAATTTAAAATAGAACAAGACTCTCACTTGTAATTGCACTAAGGTCTAATATAATGACTTTTGTGGAGTCTATGTTTTGAGCTAGAATGAGCTATAGTACAACTAGATTTAATCTAATAATATAAAAATACAAATTAAAAATAGCACCAGTCTCTCACTAGTAATTGCACTATGGTCTAATATAATGAATTTGGTATTGACTATAGTACAACTGAGTTTAATCTAATAATATAAAAAAGGCACAAGACTCTCAATTGTTATTGCACTAAGGTCTTATATAAGTTGTTTACAAGAATTAGAGTATAACTAGATTTAAATTGACAGGATAAAATACACAAGTTAAGGTAGCAAAAGAATAATAATAAAAAAAAATGATAAAAATAAAAATGGCAATGACTTGGTTATAATATGCTGGTAAGATGGTAGACAGGATAATATAAAAGTTGTAGTTGAAAATACTAGTTTAAAAAAGTATAGAATAAAATGGTCAATAAAAGAAGTTTACAATAAGTTTGATCAATATAGTTTAAAGCAAAATTGGGCAATAATAGGGATTTTAGAATAAAATTGGGCAATTGAGTATTTCTTAAAGTGAGGTAGAATTATTGAGGACAAGTTATGGCTAGTTTATAATAAAATAAGATGGAACAGTGATGCGGTAAGTTGTAAAAAAAGGAGATAGATTCTGTAGATATTAAACAAATTAAGACTATGAGGTAGAATGGTCGTTGAATACAACAATGACAATCAAAAGTAGTTGGGGTATTAGAATTTTAGGGGGGGCACAAATTTATGACAATATAACACTAACTGTGGACTGTGGGTATTATCTGCACTTTACTCTGATTCTGTTAGTCCAGCCTCACTTAGGAATGTTTTAAGGTCATGTTCTGTAGAGATGAAGTATCTCTTCCCAGTGGGCTGTTTCCTAACTGCGATTTTTCCATCCCTCACAAAGCACTGGTGGATTTTTTGGGCATAACATAATTTTCTTACCTGATAAAGAAGGTTTTGTCTTATTTTGGTAAGGCACTCATTGACGTAAACATCAGTTTTCATAGAAATAGATGTTTTTAGTAGGTTGTTTCTTTGTAGGCTAGTTTGGAATTTTAACAGCACTGTTTTTTTACCTGCTTGGTAGCCCATCAGTTTGCAATCCTTTAGGTCATCACTACGTATGTTAAGGCGAAGGTGGTTCTTGATAAGCTGTAGGGTGGTCTCCATGCAGGTCTCTTGGGTGACTGGCTGGGAGATGTTTGCTGTTAACTACAACAGCGTCAGATAGCTGCTGTTGGTCATTATGGTCTTGGAAGTTGGTTATGACATTGGTAAGTTGTTGGTCCACTCTTGATCTTTCCTCTGTAATGTTGGTAGTAAGTAGGGTGACTTGGTCTTTTAGAGTGTTGATGGTGTCTAGGGACTGGGTGTGGGTGTTGCTTTGTTGTTCCAGAGTGTCTAGTTAATGTTCAAGAGCAGTGATCTTGTTGAGGTAATCTACATTGCTAGCTTTTAGTTCCTGCATTTCTTGAGTTAGTTTGGTGATCGTTTGGTTCTGAATCGTAAGGAGTTTAGCTATTTCTGGGTCGGTGATCTTCTTGACATCAAATACTGGGAAGGAGTTATCTTGGACTGTGGCGGCGGCCATGTTTGTTGTTGTCTGTCGTGTGTTGTGGTGATGCCGGTGGGTGATGAGGGTTGTGTCCTGGCTAGCAGTACCACAAGTTTTCCTCGTGTTATTACTGCTCTCACCTTTGATGTTAGGAGTCCTTAGCTGGTTACTGGATCTTCTTTTATTGCTCTGACCCTTGTCCATTGGCTGTGGCTTCGGGTGAAATAGGCGATGGGTGAATGTTTTGGAGTATCACTTCAGTGGCAGCGGGGTAGGAGGTGGTAGTACGAGTCCTATTAGTAGGTAATTTGTGAACTTTTGGGTGATTTCTGCAGTTGATTTATATCATTCTGGGTATCCACACATGTTAGTGTTATGTGGGTCTTGATTAGGTCATCACTGGGCTGCTGGGAACCTCAGGTAGAAGTAAAAATAGAGGACAAGGATCCTGTTGCCGCTGCCGCTGCCGCCTCCAGCATTTTGAGGGGAATTCTCAATCAAATAATTTTTTCATTGTATCAAGATTTTTAAATACAACTTGCAAGCTCCCTGAAGAACGAAATGTAACAATCAAATTAATACAACTTACAGAGTCCAGGGGAGACAGAAGGAGTTAACAAATATAAGTGAAATTGAGACAAATCCTAAAAACTTCTCAGATGAAAAATTCAGGTCAAAAACAATATCCAGTATCAGGCCTTTGATTAAAGGAGATGTGACAAAAAAAAAGTGAGTTAAATACTTAAGTCCAAGTATGACTCAGTTTTCAGTGAGCAACTAATGAACCTAAAAATTGACGACTCAAATGAATTCCTCATCAATGAGAAAATACTGCTGACATTTTCCTAATCTCTGAGACGTAACTGTAAATGACCTCGAAGTAGCCATTGGTTGCATGCCCATGCAACCATGAAACTTGATATTCATCAAGAACTGCAAGATATCCAACACGTGTTTTAAATATTCTATAGCTAAGAAGCCTAGACACCGAGACATCCCACAGTCATTACAACAACATTGATATTGCCCCAAATTACCAAGACTTTTGAAAGGATTTTAAGAAGCAAGGTTACTAATCACATAGAATCGTAGCAGATGCACAACCCATTTCAACAAGAGTTCAGAACTGGCCACTCTTGCCTTTCACACTTGCTGGACCAGTACAATACTGTCTTTTTGTTCTTTAAGTCAAGTAAACTGCAGATGCAGTACACATTGATTTTGAATTTGACGAGTGAGACCAGGGGGTAATTGCTCAGAAAATACGTGCAAAATGAATAACTGGGAAAGTAGTAAGGTGGATATTTAACTTCCTAACAAACAGATCCCAAAGAGTAATAGTAAATAGAGTGAAATCAGTGAATAGTTCTGTCTCCCTTTCCCAAGGCATGGTACTCGCCTTGGTTCTCTATCTCATTCTCATATCTGACATTGACTAAGACATGAATCATAGCACTGTATCATCATTTGAAGACGATACTAGAACTAACATGAGAGTGGCATCCATAGAAAATACAGCGAACCTCAATGCTGATGTAAATCAAGTGATTCAGTGGGCCACTAATAACAATGATGTTCAATGAAGACAAATCTTAGTTACTATGTAAGAATTTAGGATATAAAATTAAGACTGGAGTACAAGACACTCAAACCACTCAATAGAACGTAAGGCATATGTGAGAGACCTGGGAGTGATAATCTTAAAAGATCCAAATTCAAGGAGCACAGCAATGTTATTATAAAACTGCATAAAATGATAGATTGGATAACTAGAAATTTGAAAACAATAGATGGCAAGCTAGTGATGATACTCTTCGGGTCACTCGTTCTCTCTAGGCTGGAATATTGCTGTGTATTAACGGCCCTTTTCCCGGCAGGCAATATTACTGATCTGGAAAATATGCAGAGAAACTTCATAGCTTGTATAAACTCAATCGCTTAAATTACTGGGAGCACTTGAAGTCTTTTGTACTCCTTAGAATGTAAACGAGAAAGATACATCACCTGAAAGATACTGGAGGGATTGGTTCCAAACCTTCACACCGTGATTACTACCTATGAAGACAAGAGGCTTGACAGAGGGAGTAGGATACCTCCAATGATAAGCAGAGGAGCAATGGGTACACAAAGAAAAAACTTAGTAAGTGTAAAAAGGCTACGACTCTTCATAACCTTGTCTTAATACATAAAGAATATTACCGGCAAACCCTTAACTGTCTTCAAGAGGGAACTCGACAAATTCCTCAATACAGTTGTGGTGCATATTTTGGACTGTGAGTGGTAGGCACCAACAGTTTCATTGCACAGGCCAGCAAGCGGGAGGCCTGGTCTGGGACCGGGCGGCGGGAACGATATCCTCTGGAAGTGATTCCAGGTAACCTCCATATAGCGAATGTTGCGTCTTCTTTAATAAGGCTGGGTAATAAATATTGTTTTGGCCCGGGACATGGTATATTACAAGTATTTTGGCTTTCTTTCAATTTCACTTATGGCTTTTCCTCCCTCCGTCGCTACTGAATACTTTGGTTTAAGCTCAGCCTTCACCATTTTTCTAACCAGTGTTTCATTTCGTTCTTTAGAGAGTCTATAACCTTTGACAATTTCTTTGATCTGTCATGTTAACGTATAAAGAGGGCGCCTCTTGTCTTCTAACTTCCACCTTCTATACTTCCTACATACTAGTGTGTGTGTTTAAAGAATGTTTCTATATAGTGCCATTGAGCTAACTTTCTTGGAATGTTTAGGTCAACGTTAACTATATTGTCTTTCCATCATTAATACACAGATAACCCACACTTACGACAGTGAAACTTACTACGACACACAACCCACACAGGACCATTAACAACACACACAGGACCATTAACAACACACACAGGACCATTAACAACACACACAGGACCATTAACAACACACACAGGACCATTAACAACACACACAGGACCATTAACAACACACACAGGACCATTAACAACACACACAGGACCATTAACAACCCACACAGGACCATTAACAACACACACAGGACCATTACAACACACACAGGACCATTAACAACACACACATGACCATTAACAACACACACAGGACCATTAACAACACACACAGGACCATTAACAACACACACAGGACCATTAACAACACACACAGGACCATTAACAACACACACAGGACCATTAACAACACACACAGGACCATTACAACACACACAGGACCATTAACAACACACACAGGACCATTAACAACCCACACAGGACCATTAACAACACACACAGGACCATTACAACACACACAGGACCATTAACAACACACACAGGACCATTAACAACACACACAGGACCATTAACAACCCACACAGGACCATTAACAACACACACAGGACCATTAACAACACACACAGGACCATTAACAACACACACAGGACCATTAACAACCCACACAGGACCATTAACAACACACACAGGACCATTACAACACACACAGGACCATTAACAACACACACATGACCATTAACAACACACACAGGACCATTAACAACCCACACAGGACCATTAACAACACACACAGGACCATTACAACACACACAGGACCATTAACAACACACACAGGACCATTAACAACACACACAGGACCATTAACAACCCACACAGGACCATTAACAACACACACAGGACCATTAACAACACACACAGGACCATTAACAACACACACAGGACCATTAACAACACACACAGGACCATTAACAACACACACAGGACCATTAACAACACACACAGGACCATTAACAACACACACAGGACCATTAACAACCCACACAGGACCATTAACAACACACACAGGACCATTACAACACACACAGGATCATTAACATCACACACAGGACCATTAACAAGACACACAAGACCATTAACAACACACACAGGACCATTAACAACACACAGGACCATTAAAGACAACACACACAGGACCATTAACAACACACACATGACCATTAACAACACACACAGGACCATTAACAACCATTAACAAAACACACAGGACCATTAACAACACATACAGGACCATTAACAACCCACACAGGACCATTAACAACCCACACAACACACACAGGACCATTACAACACACACAGGACCATTAACAACACACACAGGACCATTAACAACACACACAGGACCATTAACAACACACACAGGACCATTAACAACACACACAGGACCATTAACAACACACACAGGACCATTAACAACACACACAGGACCATTAACAACACACACAGGACCATTAACAACACACACAGGACCATTAACAACACACACAGGACCATTAACAACACACACATTAACAACGCACACAGGACCATTAACACACACATAGGACCATTAACAACACACACAGGACCATTACAACACACACAGGACCATTAACAACACACACATGACCATTAACAACACACACAGGACCATTAACAACACACACAGGACCATTAACAACACACACAGGACCATTAACAACACACACTGAAATGCGAGAAATAAAGGAAGCGTCGGTATTGTGACTTTTTATTCTTCTTCTCAATAAGTTTCAACAACGTGACTGCTTAGTTGATGTTAATTGATCTTCTAATTTCTAAATTCAGTTTGTTGAACATTCACACGCCCATTCCAGTAAGTATGGAGGTCTGAAATTCTGTTATGTTTGTGGTCAGAGTTTATAATCTTCGACACTATTATGGTCTATACCTGGTCTTCATTATTAGTGAAGACAATATCAAGAACATTTTTTAGTCTTTTCGATTCCACTATCTATTTGCCTAAAGCGAATTTACTGCCGAGTCTTCATCCAAACATCTTAGTGTGATTTTCTCTGCTGTTATATTCTATGGTTCAGTTGTTTTTCTCCTTTTAGGTGTGTTAAACTGAAGCCACCAAGCGAAAAGATATTCAGTGGCAGTGTTTGGGTGATTCTCAAGGCAGTTTTCGATTTGCAATAATTAATCGTTTAACTGTTTGTAAGTTTTGTCTGGTGGTTTATGTACACAACAACAATATTCTGATTTTCATTTTTAACCTATAAAACCTCGACTACAAAGTTTAACTCAGTTTTAGCTAGATTAACCTTTATTATCCTCTTTTACGTATAGTTACCCAACAATAAAATATTATGGTGCTTACGCCTACCAGTTACCCGGAATGCTGTGTATAACAACTGGCTTTCTGCCAGCACCTGAACGTCACCTATCTCTGTACAAACCTCTGTATAGCCCTTGTGGCTTAGCGCTTCTTTTTGATTATAATAATAGTCTGTACAAACATTATATCATGCTGAATTAAAGATAATAATAATAATAATAATAATAATAATAATAATAATAATAATAATAATAATAATAATAATAATAATAATTATTATTATTATTATTATTATTATTATTATTATTATTATTATTATTAATTTTACGAAACCTCAAGCGACATTTTCTCGCCAATTATAAAAAAAATGTTTGAAGACAGGTTAGAGTTAGACTTCTCAGCAGAAGATAAAGATGGTCTCTGGCTCAGATCGAAATATGTTTATTTCTTTTAACCAAGTTTCATTTTTATGTCGAAGTGGTTTTCCACTTTACATCTCTCACTGCCTGTGACATAATAGTAGCAAATGCTGCAATATATGTCCTATCACACACTCATTTTGAAATAATTTGAGTCATCTAAGAAGGACGATAGTTTGATAATCACACAGGAAAAACAACCTTGACGTGCAAATTACCAATAAGCACAAGTTGGTAAGTGGGCGATGGGCTAAAGTTAGTTTGGTGATGGTGGCGGCAGTGTGTGTGGGGGGGAGGGGGAAGGGGGCGGCTCTCCCTGGAGAAGTTACCTGCACCAACGGTCAGGCAAGTCCATTTGAGCTCATCTTACATTTATAAGGTAATATGGGCCGTAGGGGGGTCGCCTTCCTCACGGGGCTCGCCGACCAAACTTCAAAGTGGCTGGCAGCCTCCTCCTGCGTTCTGCCCCACCATGTGTGAAGATGCTGGGGCGGGGGAAGGGGGATGGAGGGAAGAAGGGGACGGGAGGGGAAGCGCTTGGAGGAGGGGAAACAGGGGACTGGAGAGGTGGGGCTGAGAAAAGAGGAAGAGGGAAGCCAGGGACGGGAGAGGCAGGGGTCTAAAGGAAAGGGGAGTGAGGATGTGTGTGAGAAGGCAGGGCTCAGAGGAGGGGGTGAGGAAAGTAGTGAGGGGCTGGGCTGAAAAGGAAGAAAGGATGGGGTGTGTGGGGCAGGGCTCAGGGGAGAGGTAAGTGTGTGAGGGTCTGGTGAGAGAATGGTAAGAAGGGATGTGAGGGGAGAACCTAAGAGGAGAGGTGAAAAGGGATGTGTGATGCAGGGGTGAGAGAGGAAGTGAGAAAGGGTGTGATGGTCTGGTCCGAGAGAGGGGTGTTAGGGGGGCGGGTGAGAAGGGAAGTGAGACGTGTGAGAAGAAGGGGGACGGAGATTGTGAGAAGAGACGGAGAGAGGTAGTTGTGAGAAGGTTGTACTCACCGTGATGTCTTCAGAGTTGTCTTCACTGAGTTGTCTACACTGAGTTGTCTACACTGAGTTGTCTACACTGAGTTGTCTACACTGAGTTGTCTACACTGAGTTGTCTACACTGAGTTGTCTACACTGAGTTGTCTACACTGAGTTGTCTACACTGAGTTGTGTTCACGGGGTTCG
Organism: Cherax quadricarinatus; assembly: GCF_038502225.1. Lineage (NCBI taxonomy): Eukaryota > Metazoa > Arthropoda > Malacostraca > Decapoda > Parastacidae > Cherax > Cherax quadricarinatus. The sequence continues at coordinate 3,175,348 of NC_091318.1, forward strand.
AGGCTCCTGATCCCATCTCTTAATTCCGCCCCCCCCAAAAAAAAATGGCAGGCATAAACCGGTTCATAGTTCATTAAACTTCAAATTACAAAAACAAGAGAAACAAGAGAGAAAAGCTACCACACTCGTCCCATCACTCAGGAAAATAACCTCGCCAAGAAAGACTGAAAGCATTCAATCTTTTTGTTTTCTCTCTCTTAGGAAAAGAAGACTATGAGATCTCACTGAAACTTTTAAGATGCTGAATAGTTTTGATACACTCAAACATGAAGAACTATTTCAAGTGCTGACCGAGTCACTAACTCTGAACAATAGAATAAAACTCTGAGCCAGAAGATGCAACATGAATGTAGGCACAGTTTGCTTTTTTTTTTTTTTGCTGATGTTGAAAGCATACAGACAATAAAGTCATTCATGAATCAGGTGGTTAATCGTTTTGCAAGTATAGGATTCAACTAGATATATCGTGCCCTTGTCGTAGGAGATGTTAGAACCTTCAAGAATTATATGCTCAGAATAAATCTATCAGTCAAGAGTGTTGTGACAGACCAAATTGTTTTATTTATCAGAACACATAGTAACTAATTGCAGTGGTCATCAGATTCTGTAAATAGATGGGGAAATCTGAAGTCGACAGGCTCCTACTGTTCGTTCAGCATCTGCACCATGACGACCAGTTGACAAGGTATCTGAATCAATATTAGTAGCATTGGTGGAAACAGGGAGTTACGCCAATCAAAGCAGAATTAGTGGTAACCAGAAGTTGAACCACTGGTACACACACTTCCGTAAGTGTCAGTAAAATAATACGTGCAATTAAAAATAGAAACAGCACCAATTTAGTAGAAGTAGATGTAGGCCTCGACTCCGTCCAGTTCCAGATCTCCTGTCTTTTTTTTTATATTTGATGTGTATATTTTTTCCCAGTTTTTATAATAGTAGTGGAGGGAGTGAGTGATGGATTGGGAGAGATCATTCTGATTTTCTATCCTGGAAAATACACAATACACAATACACAATGGTCCGACTTGGACCATTGACAAAGTCACAGTGTGACTTTGTCAATGGTCCAAGTCGGACCGAAACGTCGTCGTAAGCTTCTCTCTTTGATGTGCGGGTTACTTGTGTATCGTTCCAGTCACGGTATTGTGCTTTTTTTGTTATTTATACACAATAGTCCTTAATCTAAGTAGAGGTAAATAACTCTCCTCAGTAGATAGTCTCTGAGTGAACGTCCAAGTCCAGTGTTTTCTGTCTTTCTCATGGGTTCTCTTCAGGGACTCTCAGAGATCATAAGAGACTCGGGCCACTTCCAGTTTTTTGAGTCCTTTGCAATATTAAAAATAATTTGCTAATCTAGGTTACAAAAACTGGTATAGTTTAAATTTATCAAATTAATGTGTTATACTTACAAATATACAGTGATATAATGGTTAAACATTTTTAATGAGTGGCTTTTCTTTTACGTTTTTTTGTGCCAGTGCCTCAGATTGGCACAGTTTATTTTAAACATAGAAAAGTCATTCAAACGATTTTCTCCAATAAATAAACGATAATAATTCTTGATCTGCTTCGACACAGTGAAAAACCTTCAACCTGAAGGGAGGGAGGAACGTTCTGCGAGACTATCTCTGAAAAAAAAAATCGAAAATTTTTGAAAAAAAAAAAGTGTTTTCTTACCAAAAAAATAGTGCATAATTCTGGCATCATTTTGATGTAATCAGCTTGTTTCTAGTGCATTTCTAAGTATCTTTTTCAATCTTTTTTTTGTTGTTGTTGAGGTCATCAAGACGACAGGATGCCGTCTATCTAAATATATTTGTTGGCATCTGCTGAGTCACTAGTGATCACTGTGCACACCACCAGTACCTCAGTGACTTATGAGTCACTAGTGATCACTGTGCACACCACCAGTACCTCAGTGACTTATGAGTCACTAGTGATCACTGTGCACACCACCAGTACCTCAGTGACTTATGAGTCACTAGTGATCACTGTGCACACCACCAGTACCTCAGTGACTTATGAGTCACTAGTGATCATTGTGCACACCACCAGTACCTCAGTGACTTATGAGTCACTAGTGATCACTGTGCACACCACCAGTACCTCAGTGACTTATGAGTCACTAGTGATCACTGTGCACACCACCAGTACCTCAGTGACTTATGAGTCACTAGTGCTCATTGTGCACTCCACCAGTACCTCAGTGACTTATGAGTCACTAGTGATCATTGTGCACACCACCAGTACCTCAGTGACTTATGAGTCACTAGTGCTCATTGTGCACTCCACCAGTACCTCACTGACTTATGAGTCACTAGTGATCACTGTGCACTCCACCAGCACCTCAGTGACTTATGAGTCACTAGTGATCATTGTGCACACCACCAGTACCTCAGAGACTTATGAGTCAGTAGTGATCACTGCGCACACCACCAGTACCTCAGTGACTTATGAGTCACTAGTGACCACTGCACACACCACCAGTACCTCAGTGACTTATGAGTCACTAGAGATCACTGCACACACCACCAGTACCTCAGTGACTTATGAGTCACTAGTGATCATTGTGCACACCACCAGTACGTCAGTGACTTATGAGTCACTAGTGATCACTGCACACACCACCAGTACCTCAGTGACTTATGAGTCACTAGTGATCACTGCACACACCACCAGTACCTCAGTGTCTTATGAGTCACTAGTGATCATTGTGCACACCACCAGTACCTCAGTGACTTATGAGTCACTAGTGATCACTGCACACACCACCAGTACCTCAGTGACTTATGAGTCACTAGTGATCACTGCACACACCGCCAGTACCTCAGTGACTTATGAGTCACTAGTGATCACTGCACACACCACCAGTACCTCAGTGACTTATGAGTCACTAGTGATCACTGCGCACACCACCAGTACCTCAGTGACATATGAGTCACTAGTGATCATTGTGCACACCACCAGTACCTCAGTGACTTATGAGTCACTAGTGATCATTGTGCACACCACCAGTACTTCAGTGACTTATGAGTCACTAGTGATCACTGCACACACCACCAGTACCTCAGTGACTTATGAGTCACTAGTGATCACTGCACACACCACCAGTAACTCAGTGACTTACGAGTCACTAGTGATCACTGCACACACCACCGGCACCTCAGTGACTTATGAGTCACTAGTGATCATTGTGCACACCACCAGTACCTCAGTGACTTATGAGTCACTAGTGATCACTGCACACACCACCAGTACCTCAGTGACTTATGAGTCACTAGTGATCACTGCACACACCACCAGTAACTCAGTGACTTATGAGTCACTAGTGATCACTGCACACACCACCGGCACCTCAGTGACTTATGAGTCACTAGTGATCATTGTGCACACCCCCAGTACCTCAGTGACTTATGAGTCACAAGTGATCACTGCACACACCACCAGCACCTCAGTGACTTATGAGTCACTAGTGATCACTGCACACACCACCAGTACCTCAGTGACTTATGAGTCACTAGTGATCACTGCACACACCACCAGTACCTCAGTGACTTATGAGTCACTAGTGATCATTGTGCACACCACCAGTACCTCAGTGACTTATGAGTCACTAGTGACCACTGCACACACCCCCAGTACCTCAGTGACTTATGAGTCACTAGTGATCACTGCACACACCACCAGCACCTCAGTGACTTATGAGTCACTAGTGATCACTGCACACACCACCAGTACCTCAGTGACTTATGAGTCACTAGTGATCACTGCACACACCACCAGTACCTCAGTGACTTATGAGTCACTAGTGATCATTGTGCACACCACCAGTACCTCAGTGACTTATGAGTCACTAGTGACCACTGCACACACCCCCAGTACTTCAGTGACTTATGAGTCACTAGTGATCACTGCACACACCACCGGCACCTCAGTGACTTATGAGTCACTGGTGATCATTGTGCACATCCCCAGTACCTCAGTGACTTATGAGTCACAAGTGATCACTGCACACACCACCAGTACCTCAGTGACTTATGAGTCACTAGTGATCACTGCACACACCACCAGTACCTCAGTGACTTATGAGTCACTAGTGATCATTGTGCACACCACCAGTACCTCAGTGACTTATGAGTCACTAGTGACCACTGCACACACCCCCAGTACCTCAGTGACTTATGAGTCACTAGTGATCACTGCACACACCACCAGCACCTCAGTGACTTATGAGTCACTAGTGATCACTGCACACACCACCAGTACCTCAGTGACTTATGAGTCACTAGTGATCACTGCACACACCACCAGTACCTCAGTGACTTATGAGTCACTAGTGATCACTGCACACACCACCAGTACCTCAGTGACTTATGAGTCACTAGTGATCACTGCACACACCACCAGTACCTCAGTGACTTATGAGTCACTAGTGATCACTGCACACACCACCGGCACCTCAGTGACTTATGAGTCACTAGTGATCACTGCACACACCACCAGCACCTCAGTGACTTATGAGTCACTAGTGATCACTGCACACACCACCAGTACCTCAGTGACTTATGAGTCACTAGTGATCACTGCACACACCACCAGCACCTCAGTGACTTATGAGTCACTGGTGATCACTGCACTCACCACCAGCACCTCAGTGACTTATGAGTCACTAGTGATCACTGCACACACCACCAGTACTTCAGTGACTTATGAGTCACCAGTCAGTGTGGAGTTATAATGGTGGGTGGAAGGTGGCGCCGCCACTCGAGACTTTCATGCAAATTATGCTTTTGAATAACTCATATGTTATTATTTTTATTTTCCTTTTTTTGCGAAGAGTTTTTATAGGAGCATCATGATTTTTTCACACGTTATTGAGGAATGATTGTTGTGTAATCCAGGAGAGGCGATTTGTGATACGTATTACCGTTTTGTTTTTATGGATCTTTTTCCTCAAAAAAAAAAAAGCAAATTTCAACATTTCGTATAATGAAATTAAGACACATGTGCAACATCTGGGTATCTTTATTGTAGACGTTTCGCCATCCAGTGGCTTTATCAATACAAATTCTAGGACATAACTTGAAGATAGTAGAACTATGTACAGAAGATGAGGTAATCAGTCCCTCAACCTAGGAGTAGGTGCGAAGAGCACCATAGTCGTGGAGATCCTGAAGCAGAAGAAAGGATCCTGGCGCTTATATAGTAACGTCAGGTGTAGCAGACGAGGGCATATTCACTGGTAGGCGGGATTCCCGCCTACAATAAAGATACCCAGATGTTGCACATGTGTCTTAATCTCATCTTGTCGGTATTATATACCATTCGTACACATTTTGTATAATGCAATCTATTGTCATTTCGCTCATTTCCTTCTCTAGGATGTTTATCTAACTCTTTATCTTAAGTCTGATGCCAACTAGAACATTGTAAATCTTACCAAATTTGTTGAAACAGGAATCTTGTAAGACCTATAGAATATAACAATTCTATTTTTTTTATCTAACTATAAGGAAAAAAGTGAAACGAAACACAGGGAGGAAGGGAGGGAGGAAATGAGTAACTAGAGAGAGGAAGGAAGAGCAGTAGTGAGATAAGGAAGGGATTGTTAGGTATCTAGGAATGGGGACCTTCAAGTAGTTGCAAGATTTGTTTTCCTTCGTTCAACTTTTCGTTTATATTTCGCTCATAACACGATAACGTGTCAACCCTTCAACTTCAAATTTTCAAAGTTGGTGTACGGTAACTAGGCCAAGATTCAACGATCAACTGGCAAGCGCAGGTGCTCAGTGACCAAAGTTGCAGAATCCATTCCCAACTTCTTAGCTCCGATAGCTTCCTCAGTTCTCTACAAGAGTAACTTAAAACGTTCATAAAATATGCCTCCTAATTCGACGACGTCGGATAATGAAAGTCAAGTGTGTAGATGTGCAATTGTTACTTTCCACCCCCCTTCCCTTCCTCTTCCCGTGGTTGATTTGCATCTGTTATCGCACGTTTCGATTATTACATGCCTAGTTAATGAGTAAAACAATGTAGAATTTTTATTCCTTTTAAATCATGTTAAATATATTTGAGTTTGCCTCTTCTGAATGTCTCCATTATGGCCGAGACCAGTGAAAAGGAGTCATCAAAGTTAAGTTGAAAGATGTTTGCTGACCTTACGAAACTTCATGACATCATCTTGTGTAGAATCACATGAGACACAAGATAATGTCATGAGGAATCGTACTCAGTAAGTTTACTTTCTGCTCGTCCAAGTTCGTCAATGAATTATTGCATTTTTTTTAAATAAAACTTAGAATCAATGGAACTTATGGGATAACTCGATATTTCTTCACATTATCGGCTTCATATTTTCATCCTAAGTGTGCTTTTAATTAAATGAAAGTTTCGTTCTGTTACTGGGCTCTAAAAGTCCCAATTTTCATTTAGATTAAATAGTGATCTTAATTTTTATTCAAAAACAATGCTTCATTTTACCAGCTTCAAAATATTAACACTGATGATTTCCTTAAGAAGGAAGACACATATTAAGTTTACATTCTTTAGATGAGAATTTAACATTTTTATGATAACTTTATAAAATTCGGAACGTTGGATTAAAAATAATTACTGGAGAATATCTTTTTAGATCAGCATCAAAATAAGGCATTTTCCAGCACTGAAAATTTGACTGGCATCAAACTTCCTGTGTTGATTTTTGTTTAAGAAAGTTTCTCTTTCACTTCGAGGCATATAAATTTTAAATTGCCAAATTAACTAAATAAATTAGTTTCTATGGCTTTAAACACTGAAGTGTAGGAGTATCGTAGCTTTATTGATTTTGAACTTTGTACTTGTCAAATTACCAATTTCATAGAATTCTTTTCATTTAAAAAAAATATCAAATGTTTTTTCTTAGAAGACTGTAGAGAATTTTAATAGAACAGAAATGGAAAAAAATGAGGAATATTGAAAACTCGGACTTTTAGTGTATTTAATACCACGAGTTTAGTGAGCCCTTAATACTGTATGGGTTGATGCCTAAGTAAACACGTTGTTAACTACTGTACATTATTCCTATTTCCCACTAACTTTTATAGCAGTGGTTCCCAAATTTTTTCAGGCTGCCGCCCCCTTGGCTCCCAGGCCACATCCGAAGCGGTCCCCCCCACATACGAACACACCTTTTTCTTGGTACTAAGTTTACTGCAAATTCAAAACAATAACTAATGTAACTGTGGATTTTTTTTATATAATTTCCTAAATGTAAAACATATAAATGAATAATATAATAATTGTGTAATAAAATATGATGCTGATTTGACCCTTTTGAGAAATTTCGAGTGAGGGGGGGGAGGGAGAAGAGCTGCTGAGTTACGCCGTGGGGAAACTCCATATTGAATTTAATGTGTGAACATTAGACTTAATTGTGCAATGTAATTCGGCATCTTCCGAAGCCAAAATGGGGTATTAAAGCATGTATATTGCCTCAGCTGGAATTAACAGCCATTTACATAGGTGTCAAATTAGCTAATTATGTAAGTGATAAATGTCAGGAGATAAATATTAGCTACACTGTGATATGGTCTGGCAATGGATTCGTAACAGTAAGATTGTGTACGTTCAAAACAGAGTCGCTGAAATTAATCAAATGCAAGAGAAATACGAGGAGTTTGGGTCAAAATTTATTGACATTTATTAATATACCCGGTGACGAGAATCCAGCTGATTTCTTGTCACGAGGCTGGACTTATGATAAATTTGTGAATACTGTATCATGGTTCAGGGGACAGAGTTGGTTGGTAAAAAAAAGTTAATTGTCCTTTACAAAAAACACATATTGTACCTGTTGAAATTACTGTGACCACAGATACAATAATTTGTCCATCAGTAGCCACTGATATTAATAAGTATTCTTCCTTTCCGAAACTAATTAATGTAACATTGTTAGTGGTTAAATTTAAAAACAAAATTAATATTTCATGTAATTTCCCAAATTCTCTGAAATACTGGATTCAGAGTTTGCAAGAAGAAATCTATGGAGATGAAATTAATTGTTGTTAAAAGGAAAATTTTTAAAAGGCTCAGTAATAGATAAATTAGGGCTGTATTTATATGATGATGTAATTAGTTGCAGAGGTAGGTTACAAAATACTGAATTGGTTGAACATGCTAAACACTATCTTACTGCCCAAAACTTATCATCTGACAACTTTGATTGCTTTAAATGCCCATAAAAATGTAATGCATTGTGGGGTACAAGATACTTTAAATTGTATTAGAAAAACTTTATAGATTCCACAAGGATGAAAAAGTGTTAAAAAGTGTGTTAAATCTTGTATAATATGTCGTCGTGTGGGTGCCAGAACCTATATATATCCATTACCAAGGGAACGTGTACAGTTGTTAAAACCATTTGATGTAACAGGTGTGGACTATGGTGGTTCAATTATTTTAACAAGTAATTCAAATGGTGTTCCCTTGAAAGTGTATGTATGTTTATTTACTTGTGCCGCTAATTGGGCAGTTCATTTAGAAGTGACTCAGGACTTGTCTACAGAACAGATTATACAGCTGTTTCAGAAATTTGCAGCTAGGAGATCCTGTCTGAGATTGATGATTTCAGATAAAAGGCACTTTCCTTTGATTAACTTTCAGAAAATTGCCAACATCAGCAATGCGAGGAATTCAAGAACCATTCTAGCTATTCTTGCATTCATTCTTATACCTACAAGACGGAAGACTTTGGAGAAGATATGCAGATTCATTATTGGTTTACTGATCAGATGTACAATGAAAATGACTTCAAGAATGTGTCAGAAATATTAAAACCTTACAAAAAAAAATCACTGAACTCATTGAAAAATCACTGGAAGCAGGAGCCGTCCGCACTAAATATACCAAGAAGTGACCAGTGTGCTGAACGTGCAGTCAAAGTTATGCAGGAACTGTATGCTGCCTGCATACAGTTCCTACATAAGTAGTAACATATGTACAGACATGATAATGATGCTGTAAGCTGTTTTATTTGTTATTAATATTACATGCAATATGCATTCAACTTATTGTTTTCGTTACTTTTTTTTTCGTTTATGGGCGACATTTTTCAAAAAGATATTGAAATGAAAGGTCATTTATTTGTTTTTAGGCAAAACTTCAACTGATTAAGGTACATGCATATTTTGACTGCAGGGGTCGAGTCATAGCTCCTGGCCCCGTCTCTTCGCTGGTCGCTACTTGGTCCACTCTTTTCTTTCCCAATGAGTAACAAAAAAAAAGGCACAATACTGTGACTGGAACGATACACGAATAACCCGCACATAGGAGAGAGGAGATTACGACGACGTTTTGGTCCGACTTGGAACATTTACAGTCACACAGTTACAATGTGACTTTGTAAACGATCCAAGTCGGACCGAAACGTCGTCGTAAGCTCCTCTCTTCTATGTGCGGGTTATTTGTGTAACTTCTCAATGAGCTTTATCGAACCTCTTAAAGCTTCTCGGTGAGCTGAATCGATCCTCTTTTTCTTTTTTATGGATCCTACATCCATTACATCACTCTCCAGATTGTTCCACTTCCTGACAACTCTATGACTGAAGAAATAATTCTGATATTCCTGTGACTCATATTAGTTTTCAACAACTAGTTGTGACCCCGGTGGCCCGGTGGCCTGGTGGCTAAAGCTCCCGCTTCACACACGGAGGGCCCGGGTTCGATTCCCGGCGGGTGGAAACATTTCGAAACATTTCCTTACACCTGTTGTCCTGTTCACCTAGCAGCAAATAGGTACCTGGATGTTAGTCGACTGGTGTGGGTCGCATCCTGGGGGACAAGATTAAGGACCCCAATGGAAATAAGTTAGACAGTCCTCGATGACGCACTGACTTTCTAGGGTTATCCTGGGTGGCTAACCCTCCGGGGTTAAAAATCCTAACGAAATCTTATCTTATCTTATCTTGTTGCCCTGTCCTTCCTCTGAAACATTCTATCCTTATTCAATTTGTCAATTCATCTTAGCATTTTATATGTCGCTATCATGTCCCCACTATTCCTCCTCCAGTGTCGTCAGGTTGATTTCCCTTAACCTTAACCTCTGTGACTAGTCTTGTTGCAAACTTTTGTACGTTCTCTAATTTCTTGACATGTTTGACCAGGTGTGGGTTTCATACCGGTGCTGCTATTCTTGTGCGTGTGTTCTCTCTCTTACACACACACACACACACACACACACACACACACACACACACACACACACACACACACACACAAACATAGAGGTCGGGTCACAGGTCCTGTGTGTGTGGGCGTTAAGGTGAAGCGGTTGTTTGGTTCTTTTTATATCATTCTTTTGTGTTTGTTGTATCGAAGATATAAATAAATTCTTTGATCAGAAGTAATAAACCCTCCGAGAAAATAATAAAAAGAACCTATACATAATACTTATTTCCTTCCTCTTCTTAGAATGATGAGGAATGATAAGTTTTATTACCGTGGTGAACAAGGAACATTGGAACTGGATCATGTGTAAAGTGCAACAGAATTGAATTCAGTCCAAAACTCTGCTGAGCTTCACTGTAAACTAGCGTTTTTTCGCATTTTGGGGTGTTTTTTTTATATTATTTGTATAAATAAGTCACCATTGGGCCTAAAAAGATTAGTGATAAAAGTCAACCAAAAAAAAAAAAAATTGGTTAGTGTGTGTGTTTGCCCCGATGTAAACACCACCTCCGCTTCTCCATACAATGTGCCTTTTATTAATTTCGCCGTCTTTATTGCGCTTCTAGGTTATTTATCATATTTCTGATCTCCCTACCCTGCACCTCACCTCCATTACCCCATCTCCATACCCTGCACCTCACCTCCATTACCCCATCTCCATACCCTGCACCTCACCTCCATTACCCCATCTCCATACCCTGCACCTCACCTCCATTACCCCATCTCCATACCCTGCACCTCACCTCCATTACCCCATCTCCCTACCCTGCACCTCACCTCCAATACCCCATCTCCCTACCCTGCACCTCACCTCCAATACCCCATCTCCCTACCCTGCACCTCACCTCCAATACCCCATCTCCCTACCCTGCACCTCACCTCCAATACCCCATCTCCCTACCCTGCACCTCACCTCCATTACCGCATCTCCATACCCTGCACCCTGCACCTCACCTCCATTACCCCATCTCCATACCCTGCACCTCACCTCCATTACCCCATCTCCCTACCCTGCACCTCACCTCCATTACCCCATCTCCCTACCCTGCACCTCACCTCCATTACCCCATCTCCCTACCCTGCACCTCACCTCCATTACCCCATCTCCCTACCCTGCACCTCACCTCCATTACCCCATCTCCCTACCCTGCACCTCACCTCCATTACCCCATCTCCCTACCCTGCACCTCACCTCCATTACCTCATCTCCCTACCCTGCACTTCACCTCCATTACCCCATCTCCATACCCTGCACCTCACCTCCATTACCTCATCTCCCTACCCTGCACCTCACCTCCATTACCCTGTCTCCCTACCCTGCACCTCACCTCCATTACCCCATCTCCCTACCCTGCACCTCTCCTCCATTATCCCATCTCCCTACCTTGCACCTCACCTCCATTACCCCATCTCCCTAGCCTGCACCTCACCTCCATTACCCCATCTCCCTATCCTGCACCTCACCTCCATTACCCCATCGCCATACCCTGCACCTCACCTCCATTACCTCATCTCCCTACCCTGCACCTCACCTCCATTACCCCATCTCCCTACCCTGCACCTCACCTCCATTACCCCATCTCCCTAACTTGCACCTCACCTCCATTACCTCATCTCCCTACCCTGCGCCACCCTACCCCTGCAGGTGACAGGTCCTTGGCTTCGAACTATAGACCAATAAGCCTTTCCTCCATAGTGGGAAAATTTATGTTATCAATAATTGCCGAAGCAATTCGTAGCCATCTTGATAGGCACAGATTGATTAATGAATCTCAACACCGTTTTACGAAGGGGCGTTCCTGTCTTACGAATTTACTAACATTTTTACTAAGGTGTTTGAGGAGGTAGATCATGGTAATGAATATGATATTCTATATATGGACTTCAGTAAGGCTTTCGATAGAGTTCCACATCAGAGGCTATTGAGGAAACTTAAGGCACACGGAATAGGAGGAGAAATTTTTTCCTGGGTAGAGGCATGGCTGGCAAATAGGCAGCAGAGAGTTTGCATAAATGGGGAGAAATCAGAATGGGGGCACGTCACAAGCGGTGTTCCTCAGGGGTCAGTGTTGCGCCCGTTGTTGTTCACAGTTTACATAAACGACATAGATGAGGGAATAAATAGCGACATAAGCAAATTTGCTGATGACACCAAAATAGGCCGTCGAATTCATTCTGACGAGGACATTCGAGCACTCCAGGAAGATTTGAATAGACTGATGCAGTGGTCGGAGAAGTGGCAGATGCAGTTTAATATAGACAAATGCAAAGTTCTAAATGTTGGACAGGAAAATAACCATGCCACATATAAACTAAATAATGTAGATCTTAATATTACGGATTGCGAAAAAGATTTAGGAGTTCTGGTTAGCAGTAATCTGAAACCAAGACAACAGTGCATAAGTGTTCGCAATAAAGCTAATAGAATCCTTGGCTTCATATCAAGAAGCATAAATAATAGGAGTCCTCAGGTTGTTCTTCAACTCTATACATCCTTGGTTAGGCCTCATTTAGATTATGCTGCACAGTTTTGGTCACCGTATTACAGAATGGATATAAATTCTCTGGAAAATGTACAAAGGAGGATGACAAAGTTGATCCCATGTATCAGAAACCTTCCCTATGAGGATAGACTAAGGGCCCTGAAACTGCACTCTCTAGAAAGACGTAGAATTAGGGGGGATATGATTGAGGTGTATAAATGGAAGACAGGAATAAATAAAGGGGATGTAAATAGTGTGCTGAAAATATCTAGCCTAGACAGGACTCGCAGCAATGGTTTTAAGTTGGAAAAATTCAGATTCAGGAAGGATATAGGAAAGTAATGGTTTGGTAATAGAGTTGTGGATGAGTGGAACAAACTCCCAAATACCGTTATAGAGGCCAGAACGTTGTGTAGCTTTAAAAATAGGTTGGATAAATACATGAGTAGATGTGGGTGGGTGTGAGTTAGACCTGATAGCTTGTGCTACCAGGTCGGTTGCCGTGTTCCTCCCTTAAGTCAATGTGACCTGACCTGACTAGGTTGGGTGCATTGGCTTAAGCCGGTAGGAGACTTGGACCTGCCTTGCATGGGCCAGTAGGCCTTCTGCAGTGTTCCTTCGTTCTTATGTTCTTATGTTCTTATGTTAAGGACATTTGTGCAAAGTTTTTGTGGAGAAATGTCCCCCTGACCAGATTGACCAAGCTGCAACACGTTCAGTGACAAACCTTTGTCCCACTTCAGGCAAATCTTAAAGAGATGCCAGAAACAGACCTCTCTGGACAGTTTTTTTTTGTGCAACAGGGGTGCAGTGACTCTCAAACTGGTCCTAGTGCCAGTAAAATACAAAGAAGGTAAGTAACCCTGGAAAGGGATTTGATACCTGAAGTCCTTATGGAGGGGGCTTCCCCTTCTAATCAATAACCAGTCCTCCCTCTCTCCTCCTCCCTGTCTTCCATATGAACATAAGAACATAAGAAAGAAGAAACACTGCAACAGGCCTACTGGCCCATGCGGAGCAGGTCCATGTCCCCCCGGATTAGCCCAATGACCCACCCAGTCTGGTCACCTCCACTCAAGGAAGGAGCACAGCACTAGACCCAGCAGCACAAGCTAGTCAGGTCCAACTCACACCCACCCACACCCACTCATGTATTTATCTAACCTATTTTTAAAACTACACAGCGTTTTAGCCTCAATAACTGTACTCGGGAGTTTGTTTCACTCATCCACAACTCTGTTACCAAACCAGTGCTTTTCTATATCATTCCTGAAACCGAATATTTCCCAACTTGAAACCATTGCTGCGAGTCCTGTCCTGGCTGGAAATTTTCAGCATGCTATTTACATCCCCTTTATTTATTCCTGTTTTCCATTTATACACCTCGATCATATCCCCCCTAATTCAACGCCTTTCGAGAGAGTGCATATTTAGGGCCCTCAGTCTATCATCATAGGGAATATTTCTGATACATGGGATCATCTTTGTCATCCTCCTCTGTACGTTTTCCAGAGCATTTATATCCATTCTGTAATACGGTGACCAAAACTGAGCAGCATAGTCTAAATGAGGCCTAACCAAGGATATATAGAGTTGAAGAACAACCTGAGGACTTCTATTATTTATACTTCTAGATATGAAGCCAAGATTTCTGTTAGCTTTATTGTGAACACTAATGCACTGTTGTCTTGGTTTTAGATTACTGCTAACCAGAACTTCTAAATCCTTTTCGCAATCAGTAGTATTAATTATCTACATTACTTAGTTTATATGTGGCATGTTAGGTAAGACACATATGCAACAGTTAGGTATCTTTATTTCGAAACGTTTCGCCTACACAGTAGGCTTCTTCAGTCGAGTACAGAAAAGTTGATAGAAGCAGAAGATACTTGAAGACGATGTAATCAGTCCATCACCCTTAAAGTTTTGAGGTGGTCAGTCCCTCAGTCTGGAGAAGAGCATTGTTCCATAGTATGAAACAATATGGAGATGAATTGACAGGATGGAGCTTTATATAGCGCCAAGAGGTGAGACGTAGGTCACTAGAAGAGGTAAGAACTCAGATGTTGGGAGGACAGGTCCCTCTCAGATCCATCCGTTCTCACTAGTAGAGGTTGTCGAAGTTGATTGTAGGTCTGTTTTTAGTGAGGGTGTTTTGTTGATAGTTTGATCGGGAGGGGGGAGGTATTGTGATGTCACTGGCAGCCAACAAGTTCGAGCAAGAAAAACCCAGGTTGCTATTTGTGAAGCGGTGAAAGATCTGCCCAGAGGAAGATCAGATATAGAGAGAGAACGTAGGAGATGGTACAGAAGAAAACGGGTTACTGAATTGCTTCAAAGCACAAATATGTCGCAACAGAGGAAAGATAGCCTTAGCCGAGAGATCAGTGAATTAGAGCAAAAACTTATCATGTCACAAATAACAGAAGAAGTACAAAGGAAACAGAAGGTCATACAGGATATTACAAGAAACCCAAAATATTTCTATTCTTGTAGAATTGGACCATTATTGAGAAGAGACTCGTATACTGACGATGAACAGGAAATACGTGAAATCATAGAAGAACAGTATGAGTCGGTGTTCAGCAAACCATTAAATAACAGCAAGATAGAAAATGCACAAACATTTTTCACTCCAGAAGAAGGCCGCACAGACCAACTAACTGCCATTAGCACAAATCCCATAGATTTCGGAAAAGAAATGGACAGCATGCCCACTCAGCACCTGGACCAGATTCATGGAATGTCCTATTTATAAAAAAGTGCAAAGTACCAGTAGCATGAGCCTTCAGAAGTCTTTGGACAAAGAGCCTAGGTCTAGGTGAAATACTGGAGGCCTTAAAGAGTGCAGATATAGCTCTTTTGCATAAGGGAGGTAGTAGAGCACTAGCTAAAAATTACAGACCAGTAGCCCTAACTTCTCACATTATAAAAATCTTCGATAGAGTGATGAGACGGCAGATTACAAATTTCATGGACCAGCACAACCAGCATAACCCGAACCAGCATGGTTTTAGAGCAGGACGGTCATGGCTGTCTCAGCTGCTGAACCACTGTGACAATTACGGAGGCGCTGGAAGAAGACCAAAACGCCCGTACCCCGTGGCCTGGTGGCTAAAGGTCTCGCTTCATACAGTGAGGGCTTGGGTTCGATTCCCAGCGAAGGTAGAATCATTGGGCGTGTTTCTTTACACCGGTTACAATGTTCACCCATCAGTAAAATGGGTACCTGGGTGATAGTCGACTGGTGTGGGTCGCATCCTGAAACAAAACTGACCTAATTTGCCCGAAATGCTCTGCATAACAAGCAGCTTTCTATATAGTAGTATGTGATTGATGTCATCTAGTGCTGTATACCTTGTACATGTACTTGTAGTAAATAAAGATATTATTATTACTATTATTATTTATTATGTGATTTACACAGATTTTGCAAAAGCGTTTGACAAATGCGATCATGGAGTGATAGCGCACAAAATGAGGGCCATGGGCATTACGGGGAAGTTCCCCCATGATTATAATTACAATTACAATCATGGATAGTTTTAAACAGAGCAAAATCGAGCATCAGAGAGGTAAAAACCTCAGTTCGCCAAGGCACTGTTCTGGCACCTTTGCTGTTGCTCATCCTTAGAGCAGACATAGATATCAATACTCGTCACAGTTCTGTTTCATTATTTGCAGATGACACTAAAATAAGCATGAAAGTCACTACGGTAGAAGACACTGAAAATTTACAGGAAGACATAAACAGGATTTTCCAGTGGGCAGTGGAGAACATGTTGTTCAGTGGTGACAAGTTCCAGTTGC
Organism: Cherax quadricarinatus; assembly: GCF_038502225.1. Classification (NCBI taxonomy): domain Eukaryota; kingdom Metazoa; phylum Arthropoda; class Malacostraca; order Decapoda; family Parastacidae; genus Cherax; species Cherax quadricarinatus. Next base: position 3,191,850 of record NC_091318.1, read on the forward strand.
TTAGGCATGGAAAGATTGAAGAACTCAAAAGAAACACTGTATACAAATCTCAAGACGGTCACTAAATAGAACGAAAGGAACACGTAAAGGACTTGGGAATAATTATGTCAGCTGACCTTTCTTTTAAAGAACATAATGAGACAAAGCTCACGACAGCCAGGAGGATGACGAGGTGGGTCTTGAGAACTTTCGAAACAAGAGAAATGGTGCCAATAGTGACACTCTTCAAATTGCTAGTGCTTCCTCATTTAGAATACTGCTCAGTGCCTGACGGCCCCTCTCAAAGCAGGATAAATAACAGAGCTGGAACAAATACAGAGATCGTTTATGGCCCACATTGAACCAATAAAGCACCTAAATTACTGGGAACGCCTTCAGGTCTTGAACATGTACTCACTAAAGCGGAGGAGAGATAGAGAGAGATACACGATAATATATACCAGGAAAGTACTCGAGGGGCTGGTCCCAAATCTGCACACTGCCATAACAACATACTGGAGTGAGAGAGCAGGGGTACGGTGGGGACAATAAGGGAACACTGTATCAACATTCGTGGCCCCAGACTATTCAGCATCTTGCCTGAAGCTATCAGGAACAAGTGTAAAAGCCTTCAAAAGGAAACTGGACAAGTATCTTCACCAGGTGCCAGATCAACCAGGCTGTGATGGAAATGAGGGGCATCGGGCCTTCAGCAGCCAAAGCCAGACAAACCTGGCCCATGACCGGGCTCCGAGAGTAGTGACATTCTCGAAACTTATTATAGGTATATCAAAGGTAAAGGTACATTTCAAATTAGCGTTCTCTTCTTGATCTGTCTGACACTAAAATCCCCTATGAAGATTACATTTTTGTTCCCCCAAAAGTTTTTCCCTTACATGTTTTCTAAGTTCGGAGAGCTGGTGTTGGGGGAGGGGGGGGGGTGAGAGGTGACTGTACACTGAGACATGTTTGCCCAACACGTCACACCAATTTCACGTGGCATTTATGCATCGACTCCTTTTAATCCCTGGGGAAGAAGCGCCTGTTTGATGTGAACTAGCGAATATACCTCGCGTGACGCCTCCGTCTCCCATATACCAAGACTAGGAAAACCCTTCGTGAAGGGCCGCTAAGCGAGGTCAACTTACCCTGATCCTCTTCGGTAATATGCCTTTTGGCCACTGCTGTCAGATCATCCTCGGTAGTGGGCAACGGCCTAGGACTATCCCCTAGAGGTGGACCTCGGTTTTCCCTCAAAGGCGTGCCCACTCAAACTCGATAACGTCATAATCCGCACTCCCTTTGAGGGCCACTGGAGAGCTTGCCGGGGACTACCAGAGATGTCGCCGCACAGCTGGACGCCACTTCTTGATCCTCATCTCTTGGAATTATGGAGACTCTCTGATTTTCTGCTCTACGAAACATTGTCAGTGGACGGTGTGACCCACACCCTCACATACAGTGTGACTGCTGCTACAACTGGTGTGACCAACGCCCTCACATACAGTGTGACTGCTGCTACAACTGGTGTGACCCCACACCCTCACATACAGTGTGACTGCTGCTACAACTGGTGTGACCCCACACCCTCACATACAGTGTGACTGCTGCTACAACTGGTATGACCCACGCCCTCACATACAGTGTGACTGCTGCTACAACTGGTGTGACCAACGCCCTCACATACAGTGTGACTGCTGCTACAACTGGTGTAACCCCACACCCTCACATACAGTGTGACTGCTGCTACAACTGGTATGACCCACGCCCTCACATACAGTGTGACTGCTGCTACAACTGGTGTGACCCCACACCCTCACATACAGTGTGACTGCTGCTACAACTGGTGTGACCACACCCTCACATACAATGTGACTGCTGCTACAACTGGTGTGAACCACACTCTCACATACAGTGTGACTGCTGCTACAACTGGTGTGACCCACTCCCTCACATACAGTGTGACGGCTGCTACAACTGGCATGACCCACACCCTCACATACAATGTGACTGCTGCTACAACTGGTGTGGCCCACACCCTCAAATACAGTGTGACTGCTGCTACAACTGGTGCCACCCACACCCTCACATACAGTGTGACTGCTGCTACAACTGGTGCCACCCACACCCTCACATACAATGTGACTGCTGCTACAACTGGTGCCACCCACACCCTCACATACAGTGTGACTGCTGGTACAACTGGTGCCACCCACACCCTTACATACAGTGAGACTGCTGCTACAACTGGTGCCACCCACACCCTCACATACAATGTGACTGCTGCTACAACTGGTGCCACCCACACCCTAACATACAGTGTGACTGCTGCTGCTACAACTGGTGTGACCCACACCCTCACATACAATGTGACTGCTGCTACAACTGGTGCCACCCACACCCTCACATACAGTGTGAGTGTTGCTACAACTGGTGTGGCCCACACCCTCATATACAATGTGACTGCTGCTACAACTGGTGTAACCCACACCCTCACATACAGTGTGACTGCTGCTACAACTGGTGCCACCCACACCCTCACATCCAATGTGACTGCTGCTGCAACTGGTGCCACCCACACCCTCACAAACAGTGTGACTGCTGCTACAACTGGTGTGACCCACACCCTCACATACAGTGTGACTGCTGCTACAACTGGTGTGACCCACACCTTCACATACAATGTGACTGCTGCTACAACTGGTGCCACCCACACCCTCACATACAATATGACTGCTGTTAGGTAAGACACATATGCAACAGTTAGGTATCTTTATTTCGAAACGTTTCGCCTACACAATATTGTTTCATACTATGGAACAATGCTCTTCTCCAGACTGAGGGACTGACCACCTCAAAACTTTAAGGGTGATGGACTGATTACATCGTCTTCAAGTATCTTCTGCTTCTATCAACTTTTCTGTACTCGACTGAAGAAGCCTACTGTGTAGGCGAAACGTTTCGAAACAAAGATACCTAACTGTTGCATATGTGTCTTACCTAACAACCTGTCGGTATTTTATACCATTTTAATGTTCAATATGACTGCTGCTACAACTGGTGCCACTCACACCCTCACATACAGTGTGACTGCTGCTACAACTGGTGCCACCCACACCCACACATACAGTGTGACTGCTGCTACAACTGGTGCCACTCACACCCTCACATACAGTGTGACTGCTGCTACAACTGGTGCCGCCCACACCCACACATACAGTGTGACTGCTGCTACAACTGGTGCCACCCACACCCTCACATACAGTGTGACTGCTGCTACAACTGGTGTCACCCACATCCTCACATACAGTGTGACTGCTGCTACAACTGGTGCCACCCACACCCTCACATACAGTGTGACTGCTGCTACAACTGGTGTCACCCACACCCTCACATACAGTGTGACTGCTGCTACAACTGGTGTCACCCACATCCTCACATACAGTGTGACTGCTGCTACAACTGGTGTCACCCACACCCTCACATACAGTGTGACTGCTGCTACAACTGGTGCCACCCACACCCTCACATACAATGTGACTGCTGCTACAACTGGTGTCACCCACACCCTCACATACAGTGTGACTGCTGCTACAACTGGTGTCACCCACACCCTCACATACAGTGTGACTGCTGCTACAACTGGTGCCACCCACACCCTCACATACAGTGTGACTGCTGCTACAACTGGTGCCACCCACACCCTCACATACAGTGTGACTGCTGCTACAACTGGTGTGACCCACACCCTCACATACAGTGTGACTGCTGCTACAACTGGTGCCACCCACACCCTCACATACAATGTGACTGCTGCTACAACTGGTGCCACCCACAAACTCACATACAATATGACTGCTGCTACAACTGGTGCCGCCCACACCCTCACATACAATGTGACTGCTGCTAAAAATGGTGCCACCCACACCCTTACATACAGTGTGACTGCTGCTACAATTGGTGCCACCCACACCCTCACATACAATGTGACTGCTGCTACAACTGGTGCCACCCACACCCTCACATACAGTGTGACTGCTGTTACAACTGGTGTGACCCACACCCTCACATACAGTGTGACTGTTGCTACAACTGGTATGACCCACACCCTCACATACAATGTGACTGCTGCTACAACTGGTGCCACCCACACCCTCACATACAATGTGACTGCTGCTACAACTGGTGCCACCCACACCCTCACATACAATGTGACTGCTGCTACAACTGGTGCCACCCACACCCTCACATACAGTGTGCCTGCTGCTACAACTGGTGCCACCCACACCCTCACATACAATGTGACTGCTGCTACAACTGGTGCCACCCACACCCTCACATACAGTGTGACTGCTGCTACAACTGGTGTGACCCTCACCCTCACATACAGTGTGACTGTTGCTACAACTGGTGTGACCCACACCCTCACATACAGTGTGAATGCTGCTACAACTGGTGTGACCCACACCCTCAATTGCAGTGTGACTGCTGCTACAACTGGTGTAATCCACACCCTCACATACAGTGTGACTGCTGCTACAACTGTGTGACCCACACCGTCACATACAGTGTGACTGCTGCTACAACTGGTGTGACCCACACACTCACATACAGTGTGACTGTTGCTACAACTAGTGTGACCCACATCCTCCCATACAGTGTGACTGTTGCTACAACTGGTGTGACCCACACTCTCACATACAGTGTGACTGCTTCTACAGCTGGTGTGACCCACACCCTCACATACAGTGTGACTGCTGCTACAACTGGTGCCACCCACACTCTCACATACAGTGTGACTGCTGCTAAAACTGGTGTGACCCACTCCCTCACATACAGTGTGACTGCTGCTACAACTGGTGCCACCCACACCCTCACATACAGTGTGACTGCTGCTACAACTGGTGTGACCCACACCCTCACATACAGTGTGACTGTTGCTACAACTGGTGTGACCCACACCCTCACATACAGTGTGACTGCTGCTACAACTGGTGTGAACCACACCCTCACATACAGTGTGACTGCTGCTACGACTGATGTGACCCCACACCCTCACATACAGTGTGACTGCTGCTACAAGTAGTGCCACCCACACCCTCACATACAGTGTGACTGCTGTTACAACTGGTGTGACCCACACCCTCACATACAGTGTGACTGCTGCTACAACTGGTATGACCCACACCCTCACATACAGTGTGACTGTTGCTACAACTGGTATGACCCACACCCTCACATACAATGTGACTGCTGCTACAACTGGTGCCACCCACACCCTCACATACAATGTGACTGCTGCTACAACTGGTGCCAACCGCACCCTCACATACAGTGTGCCTGCTGCTACAACTGGTGCCACCCAAACCCTCACATACAGTGTGACTGTTGCTACAACTGGTGTGATCCACACCCTCACATACAGTGTGACTGCTGCTACAACTGGTGTGACCACACCCTCACATGCAATGTGACTGCTGCTACAACTGGAGTGACCCACACCCTCACATACAGTGTGACTGCTACTACAACTGGTGTGACCCACACCCTCACATACAGTGTGACTGCTGCTACAACTGGTGTGACCCACACCCTCGCATACAGTGTGACTGCTGCTACAACTGGTGCCACCCACACCCACACATACAATGTGACTGCTGCTACAACTGGTGCCACCCACACCCTCACATACAATGTGACTGCTGTTACAACTGGTGTGACCCACACCCTCACATACAGTGTGACTGCTGCTACAACTGGTGCCACCCACACCCTCACATACAATGTGACTGCTGCTACAATTGGTGTGAACCACTCCCTCACATACAGTGTGACTGCTGCTACAACTGGTGGCACCCACACCCTCACATACAGTGTGACTGCTGCTACAACTGGTGCCACCCACACCCTCACATACAATGTGACTGCTGCTACAACTGGTGTGACCCACACCCTCACATACAGTGTGACTGCTGCTACAACTGGTGCCACCCTCACCCTCACATACAATGTGATTGCTGCTACAACTGGTGTGACCCACACCCTCTCATACAGTGTTACTGTTGCTACAACTGGTGTGAACCACACCCTCACATACAGTGTGACTGTTGCTACAACTGGTGTGACCCACACCCTCACATACAGTGTGACTGCTGCTACAACTGGAGTGACCCACACCCTCACATACAGTGTGACTGTTGCTACAACTGGTGTGACCCACACCCTCACATACAGTGTGACTGCTGCTACTACTGGTGCAACCCACACCCTCACATACAGTCTGACTGCTGCTACAACTGGTGTGAACCACTCCCTCACATACAGTGTGACTGCTGCTACAACTGGTGGCACTCACACCCTCACATACAGTGTGACTGCTGCTACAACTGGTGCCACCCACACCCTCACATACAATGTGACTGCTGCTACAACTGGTGTGACCCACACCCTCACATACAGTGTGACTGTTGCTACAACTGGTGTGACCCACACCCTCACATACAGTGTGACTGATGCTACAACTGGTGTGACCCACACCCTCACATACAGTGTGACTGCTGCTACAACTGGTGTGACCCACACCGTCACATACAGTGTTACTGTTGCTACAACTGGTGTGACCCACATCCTCACATACAGTGTGACTGTTGCTACAACTGGTGTGACCCACACCCTCACATACAGTGTGACTGTTGCTACAACTGGTGTGACCCACACCCTCACATACAGTGTGACTGTTGCTACAACTGGTGTGACCCACACCCTCACATACAGTGTGACTGCTGCTTCAACTGGTGCGACCCACACCCTCACATACAGTGTGACTGTTGCTACAACTGGTTTGACCCACACCCTCACATACAGTGTGACTGTTGCTACAACTGGTGCCATCCACACCCTCACATACAGTGTGACTGTTGCTACAACTGGTGTGACCCACACTCTCACATACAGTGTGACTGCTGCTACAACTGGTGTGACCCACACCCTCACATACAGTGTGACTGCTGCTACAACTGGCGTGACCCACACCCTCACATACAATGTGACTGCTGCTACAACTGGTGTGACCCACACTCTCACATACAGTGTGACTGCTGCTACAACTGGTGTGACCCACACTCTCACATACAGTGTGACTGCTGCTACAACTGGTGTGACCCACACTCTCACATACAGTGTGACTGCTGCTACAACTGGTGTGACCCACACTCTCACATACAGTGTGACTGCTGCTACAACTGGTGTAACCCACACCCTCACATACAGTGTGACTGTTGCTACATCTGGTGTGACCCACACCGGACCATACAGTGTGACTGCTGCTACAACTGGTGTGACCCACAACCTCACATACAGTGTGACTGTTGCTACAACTGGTGTGACCCACATCCTCACATACAGTGTGACTGTTGCTACAACTGGTGTGACCCACACCCTCACATACAGTGTGACTGTTGCTACAACTGGTGTGACCCACACCCTCACATACAGTGTGACTGTTGCTACAACTGGTGCCACCCACACCCTCACATACAGTGTGACTGCTGCTACAACTGGTGCCACCCACACCCTCACATACAGTGTGACTGTTGCTACAACTGGTGTGACCCACACCCTCACATACAGTGTGACTGCTGCTACAACTGGTGAGACCCACACCCTCACATACAGTGTGACTGTTGCTACAACTGGTGCCACCCACACCCTCACATACAGTGTGACTGTTGCTACAACTGGTGCCACCCACACACATACAGTGTGACTGCTGCTACAACTGATGCCACCCACACCCTCACATACAGTGTGACTGCTGCTACAACTGGTGTCATCCACCCCCTCACATACAGTGTGACTATTGCTACAACTGGTGCCACCCACACCCTCACATACAGTGTGACTGCTGCTACAACTGGTGCCAGCCACACCCTGCCATACAGTGTGACTGCTGCTACAACTGGTGCCACCCACACCCTCACATACAGTGTGACTGCTGCTACAACTGGTGCCACGCACACCCTTACATACAGTGTGACTGCTGCTACAACTGGTGCCACCCACACCCTTACATACAGTGTGACTGCTGCTACAACTGTTGCCACCCACACCCTCACATATAATGTGACTGCTGCTACAACTGTTGCCGCCCACACCCTCACATACAGTGTGACTGCTGCTACAACTGATGCCACCCACACCCTCACATACAGTGTGACTGCTGCTACAACTGGTGCCACCCACACCCTCACATACAGTGTGACTGCTGCTACAACTGGTGCCAGCCACACCCTCCCATACAGTGTGACTGCTGCTACAACTGGTGCCACCCACACCCTCACATACAGTGTGACTGCTGCTACAACTGGTGCCACGCACACCCTTACATACAGTGTGACTACTGCTACAACTGGTGCCACCCACACCCTTACATACAGTGTGACTGCTGCTACAACTGTTGCCACCCACACCCTCACATACAGTGTGACTGCTGCTACAACTGTTGCCACCCACACCCTTACATACAGTGTGACTGCTGCTACAACTGTTGCCACCCACACCCTCACATACAGTGTGACTGCTGCTACAATTGGTGCCACCCACACCCCTACATACAGTGTGACTGCTGCTACAACTGTTGCCACCCACACCCTTACATACAGTGTGACTGCTTCTACAACTGGTGCCACCCACACCCTCACATACAATGTGACTGCTGCTACAACTTGTGCCACCCACACCCTTACATACAGTGTGACTGCTGCTACAACTGGTGCCACCCACACCCTCACATACAATGTGACTGCTGCTACAACTGGTGCCACCCACACCCTCACATACAATGTGACTGCTGCTACAACTGGTGCCACCCACACCCTCTCATACAATGTGACTGCTGCTACAACTGGTGCCACCCACACCTTCACATACAATGTGACTGCTGCTACAACTGGTGCCACCCACACCCTCTCATACAATGTGACTGCTGCTACAACTGGTGCCACCCACACCCTCTCATACAATGTGACTGCTGCTACAACTGTTGCCACCCACACCCTCACAGTGTGGCTGCTGCTACAACTGTTGCCACCCACACCCTCACAGTGTGACTGCTGCTACAACTGTTGCCACCCACACCCTCACAGTGTGACTGCTGCTACAACTGTTGCCACCCACACCCTCACAGTGTGACTGCTGCTACAACTGTTGCCACCCACACCCTCACAGTGTGACTGCTGCTACAACTGTTGCCACCAACACCCTCACAGTGTGACTGCTGCTACAACTGTTGCCACCCACACCCTCACAGTGTGACTGCTGCTACAACTGTTGCCACCCACACCCTCACAGTGTGACTGCTGCTACAAGTGTTGCCACCCACACCCTCACAGTGTGACTGCTGCTACAACTGTTGCCACCCACACCCTCACAGTGTGACTGCTGCTACAACTGTTACCACCCACACCCTCACAGTGTGGCTGCTGCTACAAGTGTTGCCACCTACACCCTCACAGTGTGACTGCTGCTACAAGTGTTGCCACCCACACCCTCACATACAGTGTGACTGCTGCTACAACTGGTGCCACCCACACCGTCACATACAGTGTGACTGCTGCTACAACTGGTGCCACCCACACCCTCACAATGTGACTGCTGCTACAACTGGTGCCACCCACACCCTCACAGTGTGACTGCTGCTACAACTGGTGCCACCCACACCCTCACAGTGTGACTGCTGCTACAAGTGTTGCCACCCACACCCTCACATACAGTGTGACTGCTGCTACAACTGGTGCCACCCACACCCTCACAGTGTGACTGCTGCTACAACTGGTGCCACCCACACCCTCACAGTGTGACTGCTGCTACAACTGGTGCCACCCACGCCCTCACATACAGTGTGACTGCTGCTACAACTGGTGCCACCCACACCCTCACAGTGTGACTGCTGCTACTACTGTTGCCACCCACACCCTCACAGTGTGGCTGCTTCTACAACTGGTGCCACCCACACCCTCACATACAGTGTGACTGCTGCTACAACTGGTGCCACCCACACCCTCACATACAGTGTGACTGCTGCTACAACTGGTGCCACCCACACCCTCACAGTGTGACTGCTGCTACAACTGGTGCCACCCACACCCTCACAGTGTGACTGCTGCTACAACTGGTGCCACCCACACCCTCACAGTGTGACTGTTGCTACAACTGGTGCCACCCACACCCTCACAGTGTGACTGCTGCTACAACTGTTGCCACCCACACCCTCACAATGTGACTGCTGCTACAACTGGTGCCACCCACACCCTCACAGTGTGACTGCTGCTACAACTGTTGCCACCCACACCCTGACAGTGTGGCTGCTTCTACAACTGGTGCCACCCACACCCTCACATACAATGTGACTGCTGCTACAACTGGTGCCACCCACACCCTCTCATACAATGTGACTGCTGCTACAACTGGTGCCACCCACACCCTCTCATACAATGTGACTGCTGCTTCAAGTGTTGCCACCCACACCCTCACAGTGTGGCTGCTGCTACAACTGTTGTCACCCACACCCTCACAGTGTGACTGCTGCTACAACTGTTGCCACCCACACCCTCACAGTGTGACTGCTGCTACAACTGTTGCCACCCACACTGTCACAGTGTGATTGCTGCTACAACTGTTGCCACCCACACCCTCACAGTGTGACTGCTGCTACAACTGCTGCCACCCACACCCTCACAGTGTGACTGCTGCTACAACTGTTGCCACCCACACCCTCACAGTGTGACTGCTGCTACAACTGTTGCCACCCACACCCTCACAGTGTGACTGCTGCTACAAGTGTTGCCACCCACACCCTCACAGTGTGACTGCTGCTACAAGTGTTGCCACCCACACCCTCACAGTGTGACTGCTGCTACAACTGTTGCCACCCACACCCTCACAGTGTGACTGCTGCTAAAACTGTTGCCACCCACACCCTCACAGTGTGGCTGCTGCTTCAAGTGTTGCCACCTACACCCTCACAGTGTGACTGCTGCTACAAGTGTTACCACCCACACCCTCATATACAGTGTGACTGCTGCTACAACTGGTGCCACCCACACCCTCACATACAGTGTGACTGCTGCTACAACTGGTGCCACCCACACCCTCACAGTGTGACTGCTGCTACAACTGTTGCCACCCACACCCTCACAGTGTGGCTGCTGCTACAACTGGTGCCACCCACACCCTCACAGTGTGACTGCTGCTACAACTGGTGCCACCCACACCCTCACATACAGTGTGACTGCTGCTACAACTGGTGCCACCCACACCCTCACAGTGTGACTGCTGCTACAACTGGTGCCACCCACACCTTCACAGTGTGACTGCTGCTACAACTGGTGCCACCCACGCCTTCACATACAGTGTGACTGCTGCTACAACTGGTGCCACCCACACCCTCACAGTGTGACTGCTGCTACAACTGTTGCCACCCACACCCTCACAGTGTGGCTGCTTCTACAACTGGTGCCACCCACACCCTCACATACAGTGTGACTGCTGCTACAACTGGTGCCACCCACACCCTCACATACAGTGTGACTGCTGCTACAACTGGTGCCACCCACACCCTCACAATGTGACTGCTGCTACAACTGGTGCCACCCACACCCTCACATACAGTGTGACTGCTGCTACAACTGGTGCCACCCACACCCTCACAATGTGACTGCTGCTACAACTGGTGCCACCCACACCCTCACAGTGTGACTGCTGCTACAACTGGTGCCACCCACACCCTCACATAGAGTGTGACTGCTGCTACAACTGGTGCCACCCACACCCTCACAATGTGACTGCTGCTACAACTGGTGCCACCCACACCCTCACAGTGTGACTGCTGCTACAACTGGTGCCACCCACACCCTCACATACAGTGTGACTGCTGCTACAACTGGTGCCACCCACACCCTCACAGTGTGACTGCTGCTACAACTGGTGCCACCCACACCCTCACATACAGTGTGACTGCTGCTACAACTGGTGCCACCCACACCCTCACAATGTGACTGCTGCTACAACTGGTGCCACCCACACCCTCACAGTGTGACTGCTGCTACAACTGGTGCCACCCACACCCTCACATACAGTGTGACTGCTGCTACAACTGGTGCCACCCACACCCTCACAATGTGACTGCTGCTACAACTGGTGCCACCCACACCCTCACAATGTGACTGCTGCTACAACTGGTGCCACCCACACCCTCACAATGTGACTGCTGCTACAACTGGTGCCACCCACACCCTCACAATGTGACTGGTGCTACAACTGGTGCCACCCACACCCTCACAATGTGACTGGTGCTACAACTGGTGCCACCCACACCCTCACAATGTGACTGCTGCTACAACTGGCTTTCTTTTGTTTCGGTGCTTTGCCCTAAATTTATTTATCATGATTATGTTGTTACTTATTAATCTCCGGGTCACCATCTGGAGAAGACCCGGGCCGGATGTTCCGGCATGTCTTTAATGAATGAATGAATACTTAATAATAATTATAATAATAATAATAAAAATAATAATAATAAATAATAATATCTTTATGTCTACAAGTACATATACAAGGTATACAGTCCTAGCTGACATCAATGACTTACTACTATATAGAAAGCCGCTTGTTATGCTGAGCATTTCAGACAAATTAGGTCAGTTTTGTCCCAGGATGCGACCCACACCAGTCCACTAACACCCAGGTGCCCATTTTACTGATGGGTGAACATAGACAACTGGTGTAAGGAAACACGCGCAATGTTTCAACCTTTACCGAGAATCGAACCCGGACTCTCAGCGTGTAAAGCGAGAACTTTTACCACCAGGCCACGGGACACTGTTATTATAATTAAGAGTAATAATAATAGTAGAATTATTGCGACTTATATGTTATAATTTATAGGAATAATAATGTTAATGTAATAATGTAGTTGGGTAATATTGACGTGACTTTTGAAGGTAATAAAGTTACTGAGAATCAACGTATTCACCCATAATTTCCTTATTTATTGAAATAAGTTAATTAATTAAAGGAAAATTACTGTAATATTAATAAAATTGATATTTTGATCAGGCATATTCATTACACACCTAGAAATATAATAAATTTAAATAAAAATATGTGTACAAAATAAGGAAGTATGAAAAACTAGCAGTACGGGAAGCAGACAAACTGGCGATTTAGCGAATGTTTCTGGAAATAACAATGTTCTTTAGTAATGTTAGCGGAATGTTAAACGTTACAAGATCAATGAAGAGGAAATACATCTGGAAGAGTTCATATATATATATATATATATATATATATATATATATATATATATATATATATATATATATATATATATATATATATATATATATATATATATATATATATATATATATATATATAAACAGCAAATTCAAGATGATATGGATGAAAAACTGGACATGGTAGCCGGACGTCGCCATGCTGGCTCAATCGCATGCGTCATCCAGTACACCTCCCAGGGTGTATTACCCACACAACAGGTAAGCTTCCTAGATGTTGGCCAAATTTCTAATTGTTTTTTATTGAGGGAGGAGTTAGGATATATCACCCAGGTAATAGATCGGTATGTAATAATATATGTTCTTCAGTGTAGATTAAACACAACACTTGTGGCTTTCAAGTCCACTTAACTTATTTATAATTATACAGTCCACTTAATAGCCAGTATTACTGGCTATTAAGGAACCATATGTTCTTAGTCTCAGGTCCCGGAGTTAGTTGGAGAGCTGAGACGATGGACACTGCAGGAGGGACATTGTCTGAGACCACTGTGTCCCTAATGTCCCACAAGTCTCTAAGATACATCAACATCAGTAAGCTACAATTTGCTGTTGCGTCTAGAGTTCTCCCCAGTGTGTGGATGCAACGATAATTCCTCATTGTGTACTCTTCAAAAATCCCCCACATAATTTCTAAACAATAATAATAATAATAATATTAATAATAATAATAATAATAATAATAATAATAATAATAATAATAATAATAATAATAATAATAATAATAATATAGATATTATTAATAATGATGATTATTAATAATAATTATTATTAATAATAATGATGGGCGAATCAGTGGTTACCTTCTAACACTCTAGCATCACCTTCCATCGTCCACATTATTCTCAGTGTCATCCATCCCAGCTGCTTCACTAAACTCACTTTCTTCATTTTCATAAGAGGTTCTTGACGCTAATAAATATCCTTTATACTTCCTAAATTTCATTATGTACACTACAAAATGAATGAGAATGTTATTTCCGTGTCTCTTAGCCTCTTAATCCTTACTCAGCATTTATCCGCTTTTTTCTTACCTGACATCTTTATTGTGACTTCTTACACACCTGCTCAACGAAAACGAGAGTTAATAATATTTTTCAAATGAATTCAGTGCTGCTTCTCAGCGAGAATGAACTTCGCTTCCATACATTTAAATTAATAATAATAATAATTATTATTATTATTATTATTATTATTATTATTATTATTATTATTATTATTATTATTATTATTATTATTATTATTAATAACAATAATAATAATAATAATAACAATAATAATATAAATGAGAGGTCTTGCTAATATCAAACCAACTCTAATCATATATTCTTATAACTCATATTTACAGCTACCTAAAGCTAATATTATCTCCAATATTTTATGTAGTTATAAGTGCAGCACTTGGGTATCTTTATTGTAGAGACGTTTCGCCACCTAGTAACTTTATCAGTTCAGCTCAAAAAATAATGCTGTTTGAGACTATGGGAAACGTGAAGTAGTTTTAAGTGCTCAGTCTCTCAGTCTTGAACGGTATTCAGTTCATCACTATTGATGAAGGAAAAATGAATACCTGGGGTTGAGATTAATATGCTGGACACAGGAGAGGTGAAGCAGCTCAGAGACGGTATTAGAGGTGGGCAGAGTCCACTGCTGGAAGCAGGTTATGTCAATAGATTATGCACACGTTAAAATCTGTATCAAGGTTCGACTATGTGTCACAGATGCTGCTCTGACATGTTGCCGTGACACAGATGATACTTTATTTCAGCAACATCTACGTCACAGCAGCATCTGTTGCCTTACTAGTGGACTCTGTCACCTCTGACACCGTCTCTAAACTCCTGCACCTCTCCTGTCTCGAGTATAAGTCTGACTACCCGGTCATCAATTTTTGTTTCATCAAGACTGAGGGACTGATCACCTCTTTCAAGATTAAGGGACCGAGCAGCTCTTTCAAGACTGAGGGACTGATTATCTCAAACTACTTCTTCATGAAAACAAACCATACCACGGGCGGGGATAGAACCCGCGATCAGAGTTTCAAAACTCCAGACCGTCGCGTTAGCCACTGGACCAGCTAGCCACAATAAGATTCATCCAACTAGGTATATTTCTACACCATTACGATTTCGTGAGTCATGTTTACGGCTTTGAGGGGACTTGAGCTAGAGCTCGTCACGGCCATGCTAGTTGGAGATTCGTCTGTAAAAAGTTGCATTTGTGGTCACAGTGGTGCCTATGCTAACCTTCCCATGGTGTAGAAGATTCCCAAGTGTTGTACATGCGGCTTATTCATCTATTTGTCTCTTTTTTATACCTATAATATATAATTTTAGTTTCAATAATACTATTACCTAAATAAAGAGCCACAAATGGAGTTATACTGAGCATTTATTGACCAGGTTTGGCCAACTCATTGCGCTTTATCATGTCAGGGTAACAGCTGGTATAATTTATTATGTGTCAAACAACTAAACCTGGTAAGAGAGGGTGAGCAAATAAATGGAATTCATCAGTGGTGAGGTGAAGAACAAGTGAGGTGCGAGTCACGTCACAGTGATTCCCAAACATTCTGGAAGTTTTCTGGCAACAGGATCAGTTAAATTATAGAAACCATTGTACAGCTTGAAGTTATTGGAGATAATGATGAGAACGGGTGCATAGATTCATTTTCTATTGGTGTTAGCTTCCTTGGCATTAAGTAGTTTGCCATTCCAATATATTAAACGTTCGTGGGAATCGCAAGGTATACTGGTGTTCTGAAAATTGTTTGTGGAGGTCTTTGGATGTCTCGTCTATTTAAATTTTGACACAGTTGTGCTATAGGATTGTATATATTCTCATGCAGCAGATGAGTTTTGTTGGTGTGTTTCTATCTGGGATGTCCTTGTTGACAGAAGACAGAGGCAGTGGTGGCTATGTTGAGCCTTGAAGAAGGTCTTGGAGGCATGCTTGGCAATAATGTTGTTAAGCAGGATTACATATCTCTGTGCGGTGGCTTCTGATCAGAGTGAGTTATGATGTTATAGACAAAATAATAGAGCTCAGTCCCAGGGCTGCCAGAGAGATCACGTAAAATCGCTACTGGTGATAATATTTCAACCCATTTTCAGACTTTCCCCTTATTTATGTAATGCATGTTGGACGAACACTTAGTACTGTTGGACTGAACACTTGGTACTGTTGGACTGAACACTTAGTACTGTTGGACTGAACACTTGGTACTGTTGGACTGAACACTTGGTACTGTTGGACTGAACATGAGGGAAGGAGCATAGTAATATCTTTTAAAGTTAAGGAATTAGACTTAAAGAGTATAGACTCTTATTAATACAGATGATTTCATTTATAATAGACATTCTATATTGACCAGAACGAAGGTGCGCTGCTAATAAACTTTATTTACTATCTTTGGAACATTATTATTTAAGACACAGAGTTAAAATGTAGCTAAGACATAACTATAATAGAAACATAAAATAAATCTAATTAAAGGAAATTTTTTATTATTTTTAATTAGTGTGTATAAAGACTAAGTATTTATGAAAATATTTTATTACTTAAGACTCATAAACCTTAAAAAATCTTCACGTTACTGTTCTTCCTAACTATTGTAGGATTGTGAAGTTGTACATGTCTTGTTGTACAGGCTTGTTGTACATGGCTTGTTGTACAGGCTTGTTGTTCATGGCTTGTTGTACATGGCTTGTTGTACATGGCTTGTTGTACATGGCTTGTTGTACATGGCTTGTTGTACATGGCTTGTTGTACATGGCTTGTTGTTCATGGCTTGTTGTACATGGCTTGTTGTACATGGCTTGTTGTTCATGGCTTGTTGTACATGGCTTGTTGTACATGGCTTGTTGTACATGGCTTGTTGTACATGGCTTGTTGTACATGGCTTGTTGTACATGGCTTGTTGTACATGGCTTGTTGTTCATGGCTTGTTGTACATGGCTTGTTGTACATAGCTTGTTGTTCATGGCTTGTTGTACATGGCTTGTTGTACATGGCTTGTTGTACATGGCTTGTTGTACATGGCTTGTTGTACATGGCTTGTTGTACATGGCTTGTTGTACATGGCTTGTTGTACATGGCTTGTTGTTAATGGCTTGTTGTACATGGCTTGTTGTACATGGCTTGTTGTTCATGGCTTGTTGTACATGGCTTGTTGTACATGGCTTGTTGTACATGGCTTGTTGTACATAACTTGTTGTACATGGCTTGTTGTACATGGCTTGTTGTACATGGCTTGTTGTACATGGCTTGTTGTACATGGCTTGCTGTACATGGCCTGCTGTACAGGGCTTGTTGTACATGGCTTGTTGTACTTGGGTTGTTGAACATGGCTTGTTGTACAGGGCTTGTTTACATGGTTTGTTGTACATGGCTTGCTGTACATGGCTTGTTGTATAGGGCTTGTTGTACATGGCTTGTTGTACAGGGCTTGTTGTACAGGCTTGTTGTACATGGCTTGTTGTACATGGCTTGTTGTACAGGGCTTGTTGTACATGGCTTGTTGTACAGGACTTGTTGTACATGGCTTGTTGCACAGGACTTGTTGTACAGGGCTTGTTGTACATGGCTTATTGTACATGGCTTGTTGTACAGGCTCGTTGTACAGGACTTGTTGTACAGGGCTTGTTGTATATGGCTTGTTGTACAGGGCTTGTTGTACATGGCTTGTTGTACAGGGCTTGTTGTACATGGCTTGTTGTACATGGCTTGTTGTACATGGCTTGTTGTACATGGCTTGTTGTACATGGCTTGTTGTACATGGATTGTTGTACAGGCTTGTTGTACAGGACTTGTTGTACAGGGCTTGTTGTACATGGCTTGTTGTACAGGGCTTGTTGTACATGGCTTGTTGTACAGGGCTTTGGGACATGGCTTGTTGCAGAAGGCTTGTTGTACATGGCTTGTTGTACAGGCTTGTTGAACAGGACTTGTTGTACAGGGCTTCTTGTACATGGCTTGTTGTACATGGCTTGCTGTACAGGGCTTGTTGTACAGGACTTGTTGTGCAGGGCTTGTTGTACAGGACTTGTTGTACATGGCTTGTTGTACAGGGCTTGTTGTACATGGCTTGTTGTAAAGGGCTTGTTGTACAGGGCTTGTTGTACAGTACTTGTTGTACACGGCTTGTTGTACAGGGCTTGTTGTACATGGCTTGTTGTACAGGGCTTGTTGTACAGGGCTTGTTGTACAGGACTTGTTGTACATGGCTTGTTGTACAGGACTTGTTGTACAGGGCTTGTTGTACATGGCTTGTTGTACATGGCTTGTTGTACATGGCTTGTTGTACAAGACCTGTTGTACATGGCTTGTTGTACATGGCTTGTTGTACATGGCTTGTTGTACATGGTTTGTTGAACAGGACTTGTTGTACACGGCTTGTTGTACAGGACTTGTTGTACATGGCTTGTTGTACAGGGTTTGTTGTACATGGCTTGTTGTACATGGCTTGTTGTACAGGGCTTGTTGTACAGGACTTGTTGTACATGGCTTGTTGTACAGGACTTGTTGTACATGGCTTGTTGTACATGGCATGTTGTACATGGATTGTTGTACAGGCTTGTTGTACAGGACTTGTTGTACAGGGCATGTTGTACATGGCTTGTTGTACAGGGCTTGTTGCACATGGCTTGTTGTACAGGGCTTTGGGACATGGCTTGTTGCAGAGGGCTTGTTGTACATGGCTTGTTGTACATGGCTTGTTGTACAGGACTTGTTGTACAGGGCTTCTTGTACATGGCTTGTTGTACATGGCTTGCTGTACAGGGCTTGTTGTACAGGACTTGTTGTGCAGGGCTTGTTGTACAGGACTTGTTGTACATGGCTTGTTGTACAGGGCTTGTTGTACATGGCTTGTTGTAAAGGGCTTGTTGTACAGGGCTTGTTGTACAGTACTTGTTGTACACGGCTTGTTGTACAGGGCTTGTTGTACATGGCTTGTTGTACAGGGCTTGTTGTACAGGGCTTGTTGTATAGGACTTGTTGTACATGGCTTGTTGTACAGGACTTGTTGTACAGGGCTTGTTGTATATGGCTTGTTGTACATGGCTTGTTGTACATGGCTTGTTGTACAAGACCTGTTGTAAATGGCTTGTTGTACATGGCTTGTTGTACATGGCTTGTTGTACATGGTTTGTTGAACAGGACTTGTTGTACACGGCTTGTTGTACAGGACTTGTTGTACATGGCTTGTTGTACAGGGTTTGTTGTACATAGCTTGTTGTACAAGGCTTGTTGTACAGGGCTTGTTGTACAGGACTTGTTGTACATGGCTTGTTGTACAGGACTTGTTGTACATGGCTTGTTGTACATGGCATGTTGTACATGGCTTGTTGTATATGGCTTGTTGTACAGGACTTGTTGTACATGCCTTGTTGTACATGGCTTGTTGTACATGGCTTGTTGTACAGGCTTGTTGGACATGGCTTGTTGTACAGGACTTGTTGTACATGGCTTGTTGTACATGGCTTGTTGTACATGGCTTGTTGTATAGGGTTTGTTGTACAGGGCTTGTTGTACAGGGCTTGTTGTACAGGACTTGTTGTACATGGCTTGTTGTACATGGCTTGTTGTACATGGCTTGTTGTACAGGACCTGTTGTACATGGCTTGTTGTACATGGCTTGTTGTACATGGCTTGTTGTAAATGGTTTGTTGTACAGGACTTGTTGTACAGGGCTTGTTGTACAGGACTTGTTGTACATGGCTTGTTGTACAAGGTTTGTTGTACATGGCTTGTTGTACAGGGCTTTTTGTACAGGGCTTGTTGTACAGGACTTGTTGTACATAGCTTGTTGAACAGGACTTGTTGTACATGGCTTGTTGTACATGGCTTGTTGTACATGGCTTGTTGTACATGGCTTGTTGTACAGGACTTGTTGTACATGGCTTGTTGTACATGGCTTGTTGTACATGGCTTGCTGTACAGGACTTGTTGAACATGGCTTGTTGTACATGGCTTGTTGTACATGGCCTGTTGTATAGGATTTGTTGTACAGGGCTTGTTGTACAGGGCTTGTTGTACAGGACTTGTTGTACATGGCTTGTTGTACAGGGCTTGTTGTACATGGCTTGTTGTACATTGCTTGTTGTACATGGCTTGTTGTACATGGCTTGTTGTACATGGCTTGTTGTACAGGGCTTGTTGTACAGAGCTTGTTGTGCAGGCTTGTTGTACATGGCTTGTTGTACATGGCTTGTTGTACAGGGCTTGTTGTACAAGGCTTGTTATACATGGCTTGTTGTACAGGGCTTGTTGTACAGGGCTTGTTGTACAGGCTTGTTGTACATGGCTTGTTGTACATGGCTTGTTGTACATGGAGTGTTGTACAGGGCTTGTTGCACATGGCTTGTTGTACAGGCTTGTTGTACAGGGCTTGTTGTACATGGCTTGTTGCACAGAGCTCGTTGTACATGGCTTGTTGAACAAGGCTTGTTGTACAGGCTTGTTGTACAGGGATTGTTGTACATGGCTTGTTGTACAGGGCTTGTTGTACAGGGCTTGTTGTACAAGGCTTGTTGTACATGGCTTGTTGTACATGGCTTGTTGTACATGGCTTGTTGTACATGGCTTGTTGTACATGGCTTGTTGTACATGGCCTGCTGTACAGGGCTTGTTGTACATGGCTTGTTGTACTTGGGTTGTTGAACATGGCTTGTTGTACAGGGTTTGCTGTACATGGCTTGTTGTATAGGGCTTGTTGTACATGGCTTGTTGTACAGGGCTTGTTGTACAGGCTTGTTGTACATGGCTTGTTGTACATGGCTTGTTGTAAAGGGCTTGTTGTACATGGCTTGTTGTACAGGACTTGTTGTACATGGCTTGTTGTACAGGACTTGTTGTACAGGGCTTGTTGTACATGGCTTATTGTACATGGCTTGTTGTACAGGCTCGTTGTACAGGACTTATTGTACAGGGCTTGTTGTATATGTCTTGTTGTACAGGGCTTGTTGTACATGGCTTGTTGTACAGGGCTTGTTGTACATGGCTTGTTGTACATGGCTTGTTGTACATGGCTTGTTGTACATGGCTTGTTGTACAGGACTTGTTGTACAGGGCTTGTTGTACATGGCTTGTTGTACAGGGCTTGTTGTACATGGCTTGTTGTACAGGGCTTTGGGACATGGCTTGTTGCAGAGGGCTTGTTGTACATGGCTTGTTGTACAGGCTTGTTGTACAGGACTGGTTGTACAGGGCTTCTTGTACATGGCTTGTTGTACATGGCTTGCTGTTCAGGGCTTGTTGTACAGGACTTGTTGTGCAGGGCTTGTTGTACAGGACTTGTTGTACATGGCTTGTTGTACAGGGCTTGTTGTACATGGCTTGTTGTAAAGGGCTTGTTGTACAGGGCTTGTTGTACAGTACTTGTTGTACACGGCTTGTTGTACATGGCTTGTTGTACATGGCTTGTTGTACAAGACCTGTTGTACATGGCTTGTTGTACATGGCTTGTTGTACATGGCTTGTTGTACATGGTTTGTTGAACAGGACTTGTTGTACACGGCTTGTTGTACAGGACTTGTTGTACATGGCTTGTTGTACAGGGTTTGTTGTACATTGCTTGTTGTACATGGTTTGTTGTACAGGGCTTGTTGTACAGGACTTGTTGTACATGGCTTGTTGTACAGGACTTGTTGTACATGGCTTGTTGTACATGGCATGTTGTACATGGATTGTTGTACAGGCTTGTTGTACAGGACTTGTTGTACAGGGCTTGTTGTACATGGCTTGTTGTACAGGGCTTGTTGTACATGGCTTGTTGTACAGGGCTTTGGGACATGGCTTGTTACAGAGGGCTTGTTGTACATGGCTTGTTGTACAGGCTTGTTGTACAGGACTTGTTGTACAGGGCTTCTTGTACATGGCTTGTTGTACATGGCTTGCTGTACAGGGCTTGTTGTACAGGACTTGTTGTGCAGGGCTTGTTGTACAGGACTTGTTGTACATGGCTTGTTGTACAGGGTTTGTTGTACATGGCTTGTTGCAAAGGGCTTGTTGTACAGGGCTTGTTGTACAGTACTTGTTGTACACGGCTTGTTGTACAGGGCTTGTTGTACATGGCTTGTTGTACAGGGCTTGTTGTACATGGCTTGTTGTACAGGACTTGTTGTACAGGGCTTGTTGTACATGGCTTGTTGTACATGGCTTGTTGTACATGGCTTGTTGTACAAGACCTGTTGTACATGGTTTGTTGTACATAACTTGTTGTACATGGCTTGTTGTACATGTTTTGTTGAACAGGACTTGTTGTACACGGCTTGTTGTACAGGACTTGTTGTACATGGCTTGTTGTACAGGGTTTGTTGTACATAGCTTGTTGTACAAGGCTTGTTGTACAGGGCTTGTTGTACAGGACTTGTTGTACATGGCTTGTTGTACAGGACTTGTTGTACATGGCTTGTTGTACATGGCATGTTGTACATGGCTTGTTGTATATGGCTTGTTGTACAGGACTTGTTGTACGTGGCTTGTTGTACATGGCTTATTGTACATGGCTTGTGGTACAGGCTTGTTGGACATGGCTTGTTGTACAGGACTTGTTGTACATGGCTTGTTGCACATGGCTTGTTGTACATGGCTTGTGGTATAGGGTTTGTTGTACAGGGCTTGTTGCACAGGGCTTGTTGTACAGGACTTGTTGTACATGGCTTGTTGTACATGGCTTGTTGTACAGTACCTGTTGTACATGGCTTGTACATGGCTTGTTGTACATGGCTTGTTGTAAATGGTTTGTTGTACAGGACTTGTTGTACAGGGCTTGTTGTACAGGACTTGTTGTTCATGGCTTGTTGTACAGGGTTTGTTGTACATGGCTTGTTGTACAGGGCTTTTTGTACAGGGCTTGTTGTACAGGACTTGTTGTACATGGCTTGTTGAACAGGACTTGTTGTACATGGCTTGTTGTACATGGCTTGTTGTACATGGCTTGTTGTACATGGCTTGTTGTACAGGACTTGTTGTACATGGCTTGTTGTACATGGCTTGTTGTATATGGCTTGTTGTACAGGACTTGTTGAACATGGCTTGTTGTACATGGCTTGTTGTACATGGCTTGTTGTATAGGGTTTGTTGTACAGGGCTTGTTGTACAGGGCTTGTTGTACAGGACTTGTTGTACATGGCTTGTTGTACAGGGCTTGTTGTACATGGCTTGTTGTACATTGCTTGTTGTACATGGCTTGTTGTACATGGCTTGTTGTACATGGCTTGTTGTACAGGGCTTGTTGTACAGAGCTTGTTGTGCAGGCTTGTTGTACATGGCTTGTTGTACATGGCTTGTTGTACAGGGCTTGTTGTACAAGGCTTGTTATACATGGCTTGTTGTACAGGGCTTGTTGTACAGGGCTTGTTGTACAGGCTTGTTGTACATGGCTTGTTGTACATGGCTTGTTGTACATGGAGTGTTGTACAGGGCTTGCTGTACATGGCTTGTTGCACATGGCTTGTTGTACAGGCTTGTTGTACAGGGCTTGTTGTACATGGCTTGTTGTACAGAGTTCGTTGTACATGGCTTGTTGAACAAGGCTTGTTGTACAGGCTTGTTGTACAGGGATTGTTGTACATGGCTTGTTGTACAGGGCTTGTTGTACAGGGCTTGTTGTACAAGGCTTGTTGTACATGCCTTGTTGTACAGGGCTTGTTGTACATGGCTTGTTGTACAGGCTTTTTGTACAGGGCTTGTTGTACAGTTCTTGTTGTACAGGGCTTGTTGTCCATGGCTTGTTGTACAGGGCTTGTTGTACAGGGCTTGTTGTACATTGATTGTTGTACAGGAATTGTTGTACATGGCTTGTTGTACATGGCTTGTTGTACATAGCTTTCTGTAAAGGCTGGTTGTACATGGCTTGTTGTACATGGCTTGTTGTACATGGCTTGTTGTACAGAACTTGTTCTACATGGCTTGTTGTACATGGCTTTTTGAACATGGCTTGTTGTATAGGGTTTGTTGTACAGGGCTTGTTGTACATGGCTTGTTGTACATGGCTTGTTGTACATGGCTTGTTGTACATGGCTTGTTGTACAGCTTGTTGTACATGGCTTGTTGTACATGGCTTGTTGTACAGGACTTGTTGAACATGGCTTGTTGTACATGGCTTGTTGTACATGACTTGTTGTATAGGGTTTGTTGTACAGGGCTTGTTGTACAGGGCTTGTTGTACAGGACTTGTTGTACATGGCTTGTTGTACAGGGCTTGTTGTACATGGCTTGTTGTACATTGCTTGTTGTACATGGCTTGTTGTACATGGCTTGTTGTACATGGCTTGTTGTACAGGGCTTGTTGTACAGAGCATGTTGTGCAGGCTTGTTGTACATGGCTTGTTGTACATGGCTTGTTGTACAGGGCTTGTTGTACAAGGCTTGTTATACATGGCTCGTTGTACAGGGCTTGTTGTACAGGGCTTGTTGTACAGGCTTTTTGTGCATGGCTTGTTGTACATGGCTTGTTGTACATGGAGTGTTGTACAGGGCTTGCTGTACAGGGCTTGTTGCACATGGCTTGTTGTACAGGCTTGTTGTACAGGGCTTGTTGTACATGGCTTGTTGTACAGAGCTCGTTGTACATGGCTTGTTGAACAAGGCTTGTTGTACAGGCTTGTTGTACAGGGCTTGTTGTACATGGCTTGTTGTACAGGGCTTGTTGTACAGGGCTTGTTGTACAAGGCTTGTTGTACATGGCTTGTTGTACAGGGCTTGTTGTACATGGCTTGTTGTACAGGCTTTTTGTACACGGCTTGTTGTACAGTTCTTGTTGTACAGGGCTTGTTGTCCATGGCTTGTTGTACAGTGCTTGTTGTACAGGGCTTGTTGTACATGGCTTGTTGTACAGGAATTGTTGTACATGGCTTGTTGTACATGGATTGTTGTACATAGCTTTCTGTAAAGGCTTGTTGTACAAGGCTTGTTGTACAAGGCTTGTTGTACATGGCTTGTTGTACATGGCTTGTTGTACATGGCTTGTTGTACAGAACTTGTTCTTCATGGCTTGTTGTACATGGCTTTTTGAACATGGCTTGTTGTATAGGGTTTGTTGTACAGGGCTTGTTGTACATGGTTTGTTGTACATGGCTTGTTGTACATGGCTTGTTGTACATGGCTTGTTGTACAGCTTGTTGTACATGGCTTGTTGTACATGGCTTGTTGTACAGGACTTGTTGTACATGGCTTGTTGTACATGGCTTGTTGTACATGGCTTGTTGTACATGGCTTGTTGTACAGCTTGTTGTACATGGCTTGTTGTACATGGCTTGTTGTACATGGCTTGTTGTACATGGATTGTTGTACATGGCTTGTTGTACAGGACTTGTTGTACATGGCTTGTTGTACATGGCTTGTTGTACATGGCTTGTTGTATAGGGTTTGTTGTACAGGGCTTGTTGTACAGGGCTTGTTGTACAGGACTTGTTGTTCATGGCTTGTTGTACAAGGCTTGTTGTACATGGCTTGTTGTACACGGCTTGTTGTACAGGGCTTGTTGTACAGAGCATGTTGTACAGGCTTGTTGTACATGGCTTGTTGTACATGGCTTGTTGTACAAAGCTTGTTGTACAGAGCTCGTTGTACAGAGCTTGTTGTACAGGCTTGTTGTACATGGCTTGTTGTACATTGCTTGTTGTACATGGCTTGTTGTACATTGCTTGTTGTACATGGCTTGTTGTACAGTGCTTGTTGTACAGGGCTTGCTGTACATGGCTTGTTGTACAGGGCTTGTTGTACAGGACTCGTTGTACAGGGCTTGATATACAGGCTTGTTGTACAGGCTTTTTGCACAGGGCTTGTTGTACAGGCTTGTTGTACAGTCTTGTTGTACAGGGCTTGTTGTACAGGGCTTGTTGTACAGGGCTTGTTGTACAGGGCTTGTTGTACAGGCTTGTTGTACATGGTTTGTTGTACAGGGCTTGTTGTACAGGCTTGTTGTGCAGGCTTGTTGTACATGGGTTGTTGTATATGGCTTGTTTTACAGGGCTTGTTGTACAGGCTTGTTGTACAGGACTTGTTGTACATGGCTTGTAGTACAGGCTTGTTGTACAGGGCTTGTTGTACAGGCTCGTTGTACAGGCTTGTTACCCAGGCTTGTTGTACATGGCTTGTTGTACAGGACTTGTTTTACAGAGCTTGTTGTACAGGCTTGTTGTGCAGGGCTTGTTGTACAATCTTGTTGTGCCGGGCTTGTTGTCCAGGAATTGTTGTACAGGCTTGTTGTACAGGCTTGTTGTACAGGCTTGTTGTACAGGGCTTGTTGTACAGTGTTGTTGTACAGGCTTGTTGTACAGGCTTGTTGTACAAGCTTGTTGTACAGGCTTGTTGCACAGGGCTTGTGTACAGGCTTGTTGCACAGGACTTGTTGTACAGGACTTGTTGTACAGGATTGTTGTACAGGCTTGTTGTACAGGGCTTGTGTACAGTCTTGTTGTACAGGACTTGTTTTACAGGCTTGTTGTACAGGGCTTGTTGTACAGGCTTGTTGTAAAAGGCTTGATGTACAGGCTTGTTGTACATGGCTTGTTGTACAGGACTTGTTGTACAGGGCTTGTTGTACAGGCTTGTTGTAAAGGGCTTGATGTACAGGCTTGTTGTACAGGCTTGTTGTACATGGCTTGTTGTACAGGCTTGTTGTACATGGCTTGTTGTACAGGCTTGTTGAACAGGGTTTGTTGTACAGGATTGTTGTACAGGGCTTGTTGTACAGACTCTTTGTACATGACTTTTTGTTCAGGATTGTTGTACAGACTTGTTGTACATTCTTGTTGTACATGGCTTGTTGTACAGGCTTGTTGTACAGGCTTGTTTTACAGGACTTGTTGTACAGGCTTGTTGTACAGGCTTGTTGTACAGGCTTGATGTACAGGGCTTGTTGTACAGGGCTTGTTGTACAAGCTTGTTGTACAGGCTTGTTGTACAGGGCTTGTTGTACAGGCTTGTTGTACAGGACTTGTTGTACAGGACTTGTTGTACAGGTCTTGTTGTACAGGCTTGTTGTATAGGCTTGTTGTACAGGCTTGTTTTACAGGGCCTGTTGTACAGGCTTGGTGTACAGGCTTGTTGTACAAGCTTCTTTTACAGGCTTGTTGTACAGGCTTGTTGTATAGGCTTGTTGTACAGCGCTTGTTGCACAGGGCTTGTTGTACAGGCTTGTTGTGCAGGACTTGTTGTACAGGGCTTGTTGCACAGGCTTGTTGTACAGACTTGTTGTATAGGGCTTGTTTTACATTCTTGTTTTACAGGCTTTTTGTACAGGACTTGTTGTACAGGGCTTGTTGCACAGGCTTGTTGTACAGGCTTGTTGTACAGGGCTTGTTGTACAGGCTTGTTTTACAGGCTTGTTGTACAAGGCTTTTTGTACAGGCTTGTTGTACAGGCTTGTTGTACAGGTCTTGTTGTACAGGCTTGTTGTACAGGACTTGTTGTACAGGCTTGTTGTACAGGGCTTGCTGTACAGGCTTGTTGTACAGGGGTTGTTGTGCAGGGCTTGTTGTTCAGACTTGTTGTACAGGGCTTGTTGTACAGGGCTTGTTGTACAGGACTCGTTGTACAGGCTTTTTGTACAGGGCTTGTTGTACAGACTTGTTGTACAGGCTTGTTGTGCAGGGCTTGTTGTGCAGGGCTTGTTGTACAGGGCTTGTTGTGCAGGGCTTGTTGTACAGACTTTTTGTACAGGGCTTGTTGTACAGGGCTTGTTTTACAGGACTCGTTGTACAGGCTTGTTGTACAGGGCTTGTAGTACAGGCTTGTTGTACAGTGCTTGTTGTACACTCTTGTTGTACAGGGCTTGTTGTACAGGGCTTGTTGTACAGGACTCGTTATACAGGCTTGTTGTACAGGGCTTGTTGTACAGTGCTTGTTGTACAGGGCATGTTTTACAGGCTTGTTGTACAGGCTTGTTGTACAGGGCTTGTTGTACAGGCTTGTTGTACATGGCTTGTTGTACAGGGCTTGTTGTACAGGACTTGTTGTACAGGCTTCTTGTACAGGCTTGTTGTACAGGCTTGTTGCGCAGGGCTTGTTGTACAGGGCTTGTTGTACAGGGCTGGTTGTGCAGGCTTGTTGTGCAGGCTTGTTGTACAGGGCTTGTTGTACAGGCTTGTTGTACAGGGCTTGTTGTACAGGCTTGTTGTACAGGGCTTTTTGTACAGGACTTGTACAGGCTTTTTGTACAGGGCTTGTTGTACTGGACTTGTTGTGCAGGCTTGTTGTACAGGACTTGTTGTACAGGACTTGTTTTACAGGCTTGTTGTACAGGGCTTGTTGTACAGGGATTGTTGTACAGGACTTGTTGTACAGGGCATGTTGTACAGGACTTGTTGTACAGGCTTGTTGTAGAGGCTTATTGCACAGGCTTGTTGTACAGGCTTGTACAGGCTTTTCGTACAGGCTTGTTGTACAGGGCTTGTTGTACAGGCTTGTTGTACATTCTTTTTGTACAGGCTTATTGTACAGGGCTTGTTGTACAGGGCTTGTTGTACAGGCTTGTTGTACAGGCTTATTGTACAGGCTTGTTGTGCAGGCTTGTTGTACAGGCTTGTTGTACAGGCTTGTTGTGCAGGCTCATTGTACAGGCTTGTTGTACAGGCTTCTTGTACAGGCTTGTTGTACAGGCTTGTTGTACAGGCTTATTGCACAGGCTTGTTGTCCAGGCTTGTTGTACAGGCTTTTTGTACAGGCTTGTTGTACAGGGCTTGTTGTACAGGCTTGTTGTACAGGCTTTTTGTACAGGCTTATTGTACAGGGCTTGTTGTACAGTGCTTGTTGTACAGGCTTGTTGTACAGGCTTATTGTACAGGCTTGTTGTACATGCTTGTTGTACAAGGCTTGTTGTGCATGCTTGTTGTACAGGCTTGTTGTACAGGGCTTGTTGTACAGGACTTGTTTTACAGAGCTTGTTGTACAGGCTTGTTGTACAGGGCTTGTTGTACAGGCTTGTTGTACAGGATTGTTGTACATGCCTTGTTGTACAGGCTTGTTGTACAGGCTTGTTGTACATGGCCTGTTGTACAGGCTTGTTGTACAGGCTTGTTGTAGAAGCTTGTTGTACATGGCTTGTTTTACAGGCTTGGTGTACAGGCTTGTTGTACAATCTTGTTGTGCAGGGCTTGTTGTACAATCTTGTTGTGCAGGGCTTGTTGTACAGGAATTGTTGTACAGGCTTGTTGTACAGGCTTGTTGTACAGGGCTTGTTGTACAGTGCTTGTTGTACAGGCTTGTTGTACAGGCTTGTTGTACAAGCTTGTTGTACAGGCTTGTTGCACAGGGCTTGTGTACAGGCTTGTTGCACAGGACTTGTTGTACAGGACTTGTTGTACAGGATTGTTGTACAGGCTTGTTGTACAGGGCTTGTGTACAGGCTTGTTGTACAGGACTTGTTTTACAGGCTTGTTGTACAGGCTTGTTGTAAAAGGCTTGATGTACAGGCTTGTTGTACATGGCTTGTTGTACAGGACTTGTTGTACAGGGCTTGTTGTACAGGCTTGTTGTAAAGGGCTTGATGTACAGGCTTGTTGTACAGGCTTGTTGTACATGGCTTGTTGTACAGGCTTGTTGTACATGGCTTGTTGTACAGGCTTGTTGAACAGGGTTTGTTGTACAGGCTTGTTGTATAGGGCTTGTTGTACAGACTCTTTGTACATGGCTTTTTGTTCAGGATTGTTGTACAGACTTGTTGTACATTCTTGTTGTACATGGCTTGTTGTACAGGCTTGTTGTACAGGCTTGTTTTACAGGACTTGTTGTACAGGCTTGTTCTACAGGCTTGTTGTACAGGCTTGATGTACAGGGCTTGTTGTACAGGGCTTGTTGTACAAGCTTGTTGTACAGGCTTGTTGTACAGGGCTTGTTGTACAGGCTTGTTGTACAGGACTTGTTGTACAGGACTTGTTGTACAGGGCTTGTTGTACAGGCTTGTTGTATAGGCTTGTTGTACAGGCTTGTTTTACAGGGCCTGTTGTACAGGCTTGTTGTACAGGCTTGTTGTACAAGCTTGTTTTACAGGCTTGTTGTACAGGCTTGTTGTATAGGCTTGTTGTACAGGGCTTGTTGCACAGGGCTTGTTGTACAGGCTTGTTGTACAGGACTTGTTGTACAGGACTTGTTGCACAGGCTTGTTGTACAGACTTGTTGTATAGGGCTTGTTTTACAGGCTTGTTGTACAGGCTTTTTTTACAGGACTTGTTGTACAGGGCTTGTTGCACAGGCTTGTTGTACAGGCGTGTTGTACAGGGCTTGTTGTACAGGCTTGTTTTACAGGCTTGTTGTACAAGGCTTTTTGTACAGGCTTGTTGTACAGGCTTGTTGTATAGGTCTTGTTGTACAGGCTTGTTGTACAGGACTTGTTGTACAGGCTTGTTGTACAGGGCTTGCTGTACAGGCTTGTTGTACAGGGGTTGTTGTGCAGGGCTTGTTGTTCAGACTTGTTGTACAGGGCTTGTTGTACAGGGCTTGTTGTACAGGACTCGTTGTACAGGCTTTTTGTACAGGGCTTGTTGTACAGACTTGTTGTACAGGCTTGTTGTGCAGGGCTTGTTGTACAGGGCTTGTTGTACAGGGCTTGTTGTGCAGGGCTTGTTGTACAGACTTGTTGTACAGGGCTTGTTGTACAGGGCTTGTTTTACAGGACTCGTTGTACAGGCTTGTTGTACAGGGCTTGTAGCACAGGCTTGTTGTACAGTGCTTGTTGTACACTCTTGTTGTACAGGGCTTGTTGTACAGGGCTTGTTGTACAGGACTCGTTGTACAGGCTTGTTGTACAGGGCTTGTTGTACAGGGCTTGTTGTACAGGGCATGTTTTACAGGCTTGTTGTACAGGCTTGTTGTACAGGGCTTGTTGTACAGGCTTGTTGTACATGGCTTGTTGTACAGGGCTTGTTGTACAGGACTTGTTGTACAGGCTTCTTGTACAGGCTTGTTGTACAGGCTTGTTGCGCAGGGGTTGTTGTACAGGGCTTGTTGTACAGGGCTGGTTGTGCAGGCTTGTTGTGCAGGCTTGTTGTACAGGGCTTGTTGTACAGGCTTGTTGTACAGGGCTTGTTGTACAGGACTTGTACAGGCTTGTTGTACAGGGCTTGTTGTACTTGACTTGTTTTGCAGGCTTGTTGTACAGGGCTTGTTGTACAGGACTTGTTGTACAGGCTTGTTGTACAGGGCTTGTTGTACAGGGATTGTTGTACAGGACTTGTTGTACAGGGCATGTTGTACAGGACTTGTTGTACAGGCTTGTTGTACAGGCTTATTGCACAGGCTTGTTGTACAGGCTTGTACAGGCTTTTCGTACAGGCTTGTTGTACAGGGCTTGTTGTACAGGCTTGTTGTACATTCTTTTTGTACAGGCTTATTGGACAGGGCTTGTTGTACAGGGCTTGTTGTACAGGCTTGTTGTACAGGCTTATTGTACAGGCTTGTTGTGCTGGCTTGTTGTACAGGCTTGTTGTACAGGCTTGTTGTGCAGGCTCATTGTACAGGCTTGTTGTACAGGCTTATTGTACAGGCTTGTTGTACAGGCTTGTTGTACAGGCTTATTGCACAGGCTTGTTGTCCAGGCTTGTTGTACAGGCTTTTTGTACAGGCTTGTTGTACAGGGCTTGTTGTACAGGCTTGTTGTACAGGCTTTTTG
Organism: Cherax quadricarinatus; assembly: GCF_038502225.1. Classification (NCBI taxonomy): domain Eukaryota; kingdom Metazoa; phylum Arthropoda; class Malacostraca; order Decapoda; family Parastacidae; genus Cherax; species Cherax quadricarinatus. Next base: position 3,223,797 of record NC_091318.1, read on the forward strand.
TACAGGCTTATTGTACAGGGCTTGTTGTACAGTGCTTGTTGTACAGGCTTGTTGTACAGGCTTATTGTACAGGCTTGTTGTACAGGCTTGTTGTACAGGCTTGTTGTACAGGGATTGTTGTGCATGCTTGTTGTACAGGCTTGTTGTACAGGGCTTGTTGTACAGGACTTGTTTTACAGGCTTGTTGTACAGGCTTGTTGTACAGGCTTGTTGTACAGGGCTTGTTGTGCATGCTTGTTGTACAGGCTTGTTGTACAGAGCTTGTTGTACAGAACTTGTTGTGCAGGGCTTGTTGCACAGAGCTTGCTGTACAGGGATTGTTATACAGTACATTAAACACTACATTGTTCGTTATTAAGCAGTCTTTCAATGTCATAAATCATGATTAATATTTATGAGAGCGTAAAGTTTGTGCGACAGTAATAATTAAATAGACAGAAAAGAATTCAAATGTTGCTGTTTTGAACTGAACAGTTCCTTAATGATTCATTCCTTCCAATTTCCCCTTACTCCAAATAACTCTGATTTCCCCCACAAATGGATGGTTCCTGGGCCATTATGTGGCTCCTTAATGTTTTGACTACCACCCGTGAGGTGGGTACTGGATGCATATTAAGGGTAATAAAGTAACATTTACAGTCCTTCATAAAATATAAAGGGTAGTGTACTATGGTGAAGGTTTTGTCAAGAAAAGAACATTTATTTTCAAAAAATTACATAGTGCATGTGCAGTGATCACTTAGGAAACAAAACATATGCGAATATCACATAAATCTAAGATAACTTAATGTAGATTACAACTTCTAAATAAGAAATACAAAGATAGGTTAAATACTCTCAGAGTTCTTGCTGGCTGCAACTTCTACAATGGTGCTAATATGAGAATAGTGGAACCGATGTACATGACTCATATGAAATTCTTAGCTAATTATTCTTTACCTATGTTAATGTTACCACGTATGTTCCGTCCGGCTCTAAGAGCTAATGCAAAACGAAGCCCTCAAAATAATTCATGGTTGTCGTTAAATTACCATTGTTTTTAATGTGAGGATGGAGCTTAATGTTAACATATTCATATAATTAGTGACACAATAATTGAGGTTAACACTGTCTTTAGTCTTTAGTATTAGAATGATTAGAAATGAGACAGATATAGTCACCATAAATTCTGCTAAATGGGTTGTATAATAATAATAATAATAATAATAATAATAATAATAATAATAATAATAATAATAATAATAATAATAATCATAATAATAATAATAATAATAATATTAATAATGATAATAATAATAGTAATAATAATAATAATAATAATAATAATAATAATAATAATAATAATAATAATAATAATAATAATAATAATAATAATAATAATAATAATAATAATAATGATAATAATAAAGTACTTGTTTCTTGTATTGTGTCTGCTCTGTTGCAGCTTTCCAAGAAGAGCCGGACTGCTGGGTTGAAGCTTATATTTAGTGTCCCATACATATGGAATGCATAGTAGAAGGTGTGAATATTTTGTAAGGTGAGTAAGTTAAGACATTTGAATAGTAGAAGTGCATGTTGTCTGATACCTGATTGGTCGATTATTCCAGTAGTTGATGTTTTTCGTATACCACTAAGTAATGTTGCTTGAGGAACATAGTCGCGTATTTTTTATAGAATATCTAAAGCTTTGGAAACTTTCTTAGATAGGTGTTGGATGTGAGTGTTGAATTTTCCCTCGTCTTACCTTATTTGTGAAAATTGTTTAGATTTTCGTTAAACTGAACATTTTTAGCTTTATTCCCGAATAACGTGTATGTATAAATAACGTATGAATAACGTGAGTAAATATGTTGGTGGTCATCCAAGTAGAAATATCTACCAGCTTGTCGTTCATTGTGTTGTTGAGTATAAATGGATCAGGATTTAATATGAGGTATTTAGTGGGTCATTTATACAGAAAAAAAATAGTGGACGGATGGCACTACCTTGTAGCACTTCTATGTTGATAGTTTGGGTAGATGAAGTAGTGACACTGACAGTCACAAGCTGCCGTCTGTCTGTAAGGTAGGACTTTGTGAAAGTAAAAGCATAACCTCTGATTCCATTATGTTCAAGGTTCAGCACCAATATAATGTGGTTGACAGTGTCATATTTTTCTTAGATCATTAGAAAGACCTATTGGATATTCATTTTCTCTAGAGCTGAATAGACAGCGTCTTGAATTTCTAGGATAACTTCATTAAATACTTTTTTCCCGGTCTGAAGCCAAATTGGAAAAGGTTAAGAATATTATATGTTGTTTATACAGTTTCAAAGATTTTTGATAAAAGCAAGTTAGAGATTACTCTGCAGTTGTTAGTATCACCTTTATGGGTTGATGTAACTCATGCAAGATTAAGTATATTTGGGAAAGTTTTGGTTTCAAGAGATTTAGTAAACAGTTGCAGTGACAAGTAATAACACATGGACTCTCTTATACATAAATAATGGAACACTTGCTTTATTGCCTACCTTGTGTTGGAGTGCTTTTATTAGTGAAGTTACTTCTCTATGTTGTTAGGTAAGACACATATGCAACATTTAGGTATCTTTATTTCGAAACGTTTCGCCTACACAGTAGACTTCTTCAGTCGAGTACAGAAAAGTTGATTGAAGCAGAAGATACTTGAAGACGATGTAGGCGAAACGTTTCGAAATAAAGATACCTAAATGTTGCATATGTGTCTTACCTAACAACCTGTCGGTATTTTATACAATTTTAATGTTACCTCTCTATGACTTGTGGGAGATAAGCAGAGGCAGTCTTAGTAACTGTTTCTGAGGTAATCACTAACCTGAACGATGGAGTTTGGGATTTTGCTGGTGAAGTTAGTCCTTATGGTTGAGAAGAAGTCTTTAAGTTTATTTACAGTATCAGCCGTATGACTGGGAGATTTGTTTGGTCTGGTCAGTAAAATTTCTTCGATCTTGTCAATTTTGCGCCAGCACAGAATTTGAGAGTGTTTCCCAGGTCTTTTTGATATTGCCATTGAGTTCTTAGAAATTGTTTTCATAATATAGTTGCTTATATATTTTTTATAAGCATGATGAATATTTTTTTTGGTAGTGTCTTGGGAAATAATTCTAGTCTGCATTTTTTGCATTGTTGCTTCTCGTCAATAGATCTGAAGATGCTGCTATTTAGCCAATGGCCATTTGATCTCTTGATTGAGACTTGTTTCGTTCGTAACGGACGATGCTAATTATAAAACCATTGAATTTTCTGGAGGAAAGCTTGGACACGTTAGCTTATATCAATATTACTGAACTCTCTCTGTCAATAGTAACTTCAACGATGTCTCTTCATGGAGCCTGAATGAAATATTGTAGGTGTTCATAGGTAGTTTGACCAGGCAAACACCAGATGAGCCTGGCCATGCTTGCCTGGTCAACCAGGCTGTTGCTGCTGGAGGCCCGCTGAACCACATATTCATCACATCCTGGATGATCTGGCACTTGGTGAAGATACCTGTCTAGTTTCTTCTTGAAGACTTCTACACTTGTCACAACAGAGTGTCTAATATCTTCTAATATCAGAAACAGTGTTCTTTATTGTGTCCACTGTACCCCTGCTTTTCACTGGAATTATTTTGCAATTCCTCCTATATCTCTCCCTCCAATATGTTGTTATGACAGTTTACAGATTTGGGACAAGGCCCACAGGTACTTTCCAGGAATATATTATCATGTATCTCTCCGCCATTCCTAGTAATTTAAATTATTTACTGGCTCGGTGCAGGCCGTAAATGATCTCTGCATCTATTCCATCTCTAATATTTCTCCTGATCTGAATGGGCTGTCAACACTAAGCAATATTCCATATGAGAGACTACAAGTGATTTCTTCCTCTTCATCTTCTGAGATTCGCCGGTAGTGTCTTTTCCAGTTGGTGACCCGGCCTTGGCTCCCTATCGCGGGAGTGTCTGTGACTAATGTCTTCCATGGGAAGAGGTACAAGTACCTATTCATCGTCTGGGACCAATTGTTCCCAGGCCTAGCCCCATTTCCTACCCTCAAAGGGATCGTAGGGAGAAGCTAGGCACCTTGGGCTGCCACTAACGCCACTTCACTGGGCTCGAAGGGTGTGGCAGCTACGTAGCAGCAGACGATGTCAGGAAGGTGACGTCCCTCTTCAGCAAGGAACCAACTTCACTTGCACCTCCCATTACTTCAGTCATGCTTTCAATCTGATGTTCCTG
>NC_091318.1:3233034-3235534 GCF_038502225.1 Cherax quadricarinatus
AGGGAAATCAACCAGACGACACTGGAGGACAGGAGAGATAGGGGGGACATGATAACGACATACAAAATACTGAGAGGAATTGACAAGGTGGACAAAGACAGGATGTTCCAGAGACTGGATACAGCAACACGGGGACATAGTTGGAAGTGGAAGACACAGATGAATCACAGGGATGTTAGGAAGTATTTCTTCAGCCACAGAGTAGTCAGTAAGTGGAATAGTTTGGGAAGCGATGTAGTGGAGCCAGGATCCATACATAGCTTTAAGCAGATGTATGATAAAGCTCACGGTTCAGGGGGAGTGACCTAGTAGCGACCAGTGAAGAGGCGGGCCTACGAGCTTGGACTCGACCCCTGCAACCTCAACTAGGTAAGTACAACTAGGTGAGTACACACACATACACACGCACGCACACACACACACACACACACACACACACACAGTGTACAGTGGTCGGTGCAGACGTGGGTGCACAAGGCTCCGAGAACCTTCGTGTTTTTGAGGCGTGCAGTAACTGCTAGCAGTAATCAGTGGTAGTGACAACGTCAGTGAACAATCCTACGAGTGATAACTATAGTTATTAGTTAAAAAAATTTCGAGAGGAAGCCTGAATTCATTATTTTCTTTTTAAAGTGCCAAACCATTGTGGGTCTTCTAGGCACTGTTGCCACACAGATTCAAACATAAAAAGATCAAAGTGAGTGTGGAAACAGGTGATCAAGAATTACCAGTGTTTGGTTAACAAGTGAATTGTGGGGCACTGTAATGTGAGAGTGAAAAAGTTAATAAGCAGGAGAAAGAAAAAAATAAAATATACAACAAGGGAAGGTGGCAGTAGGCCTACTTGTGATGTAGTTCAGCTGGGCTTGTGAGGTCTCTGTGGAGACCTAATTTAACCAATTATATGGTCACACCTTGCCTTGGCAAACGTCTGTAGCCATGCCCACGTCTGAGGTCTTTTGTTCTTGACGGCATCAGACCTAGGCGTCAGGTCGTACACGTGGTTGTGGAGGATGCTTGGACCACCATAAAAGCCCAAGGAAGAGCTGAGTAGACAGATTCGAGCGGAGCTGCTGCTGGGGTGCAGAGCTCCTGAGCAGAGACTTCGAGCGGAGCTGCTGCTGGGGTGCAGGGCTCGGGAGAAGGCTGCTGAAGTCTCTGGAGGAGACTGTTGGAGGCAGTGGGCAGAGTACTGGCTTGGCGCAGTACTCGTGCTGTGTAGGTCTTGGGACCTGTGGCTTAGTTCCTGTGATGAACTGCCCTCTGAACTATATTGTAAGTTATATTCATTTTGGTCAAGTTGATTGTGTTCCCTGTCTCACTGCTTATGTGTACCACCCCATTTATCTAAACCCCAATGATGTACTCCTGTTCCCAAATATATTATTGTACAAGGACTTAATAATAAACTGTGTTTGAGTAGAATAGTAATATTCACTGTCCCCGTTATTTATTCTTATTTCCATTTATTTATGTTTAGTTAAAGTAGTGATAGGGTGAGTAGTGTGGAGTGGTGGGTAGAGTAATGAGAGGTGAAGGTGTAGTCACCAGTGACCTCACATTACCTTACCTACCTACCTCCGCTAATCATCATCCCTCCTACTGCCTCGGCTGTCACCTACCTACTGATTCCCCCCTCTTACTCCCATATTTCCCCTTTCATTCTTTACCCCCCTACATGACATACTGAAGCAGTGACGTCACAACAGTTTGTATGCCATTATACATATAAATGTAACACCGAATGTGAAGTGTGTTCTGTCATAAGTGAAAAGTGAAATCACTTGAGGAACGCGGGATGTATGAGCATATATGGTTATAAACATCACGGGTGAAGGAGTTACAAAATAGTAATAGAAGGCCTATGTACGATGACTACGTCATCAGCATCTGGCAACTTGTCATCACACCATTGTCAGTGCAAGTATTCATCTGTTGAGGTTGCATTTTGCAAGGTTGAGTCTGGTCCTACATCACCGTTAGATACTGGCCACTCACTCCTGCAAGCCATTACCAGAATTAGAGTAGAAATAGCATAGAGGAGAGTGCAAGGAGTAAAGCGGTAGTGAGGGATAACGTCAGACACTTAAGCTGTGACAAGCTAAATTTTACAACCTAGCAGGAAAGCCAGTAAATGAAATGATGGAATATGTAGCAACAAAATGCAAGGAGGCAGTGGAAAGGTTCATTCCCAAGGGCAACAGTAACAACGGGAAGACCAGAACAAGCCCCTGGTTTACCCGACGGTGTAAGGAGGCAAAAACAAAGTGCAATAGAGAATGGAAAAAGTACAGAAGGCAGAGAACACACGAAAATAGGGAGATCAGTCGCAGAGCCAGGAATGAGTACGCACAGGTAAGGAGGGAGGCCCAGCGACAGTATGAAAATGACAAAGCATCGAGAATCAAGACTGACCCGAAACTGTTGTATAGCCACATCAGGAGGAAGACAACAGTCAAAGACCAGGTGATCAGATTAAGGACAGAAGGTGGAGAACTCA